>NC_091340.1:6473863-6518863 GCF_038502225.1 Cherax quadricarinatus | reverse complement strand
TCCAACAGCACGTCAAGTTCTAAAAACCATTTGTCTCCATTCACTCCTATCAAACACGCTCACGCACGCTTGCTGGAAGTCCAAGCCCCTCGCACACAAAACTTCTTTTACCCCCTCCCTTCAACCCTTCCTAGGCCGACCCCTACCCCGCCTTCCCTCCACTACAGATTTATACACTCTCGAAGTCATTCTATTTTGTTTCAGTCTCTACATGTTCTAACCACCTCAACCCCTCCTCAGCCCTCTGGATAATAGTTTTGGAAATCTTGCGCCTCCTCCTAATTTCCAAACTATGAATTCTCAGCATTATATTCACACCACACATTGGCCTCAGACATCCCATCTCCACTGCCTCCAGCCTTCTCCTTGTTGCAACATTCATCACCCAGAGCGTTGGTATAACTATACTCTCATCCATTACCCTCTTTGCTTCCATGGACAAAGTTCTTTGTCTCCACAGACTCCTCACTACACAACTCACCTTTTTCCCCTCGTCAATTCTATGGTTCACCTCATCTTTCATAGACCCATCTGCTGACACATCCACTCCTAAATATCTGAATACATTCACCTCCTCCATACTCTCTCCCTCCAATCTGATATCTAATCTTCCGTTACTTATTTTTTTTGTTATCCTCATCACCTTATTCTTTCCTGTATTCACTTTTAATTTTCTTCTTTTACATACCCTACCAAACTCATCCACCAACCTCTGAAACTTCTCTTCAGAATCTCCCAAAAACACAGTGTCATCAGCAAAGAGCAACTGTGACAACTCCCACTTTGTGTTACAATCTTTATCTTTTAACCCCACACATCTTGCCAACACCCAAACATTTACTTCTCTTACAACCCCGCCTATAAATGTATGGAATATCCATATTGACATCACACATCCTTGTCTAAGGCCTACTTTTACTAGGAAATAATCTCCCTCTTTCCTACATACTCTAACTTGAGCCTCACTATCCTCGTAAAAACTCTTCACTGCTTTCAATAACCTACCTCCTACACCATACACCTGCAACATCTGCCACATTGCCCCCCTATCCACCCTGCCATACGCCTTTTCCAAATTCATAAATAACACTAAAACCTCTTTACCCTTATCTAAATACTATTCACCTATGTTTCACTGTAAACACCTGGTCCACACACTCCCTACCTTTCCTAAAGCCTCCTTGTTCATCTGCTATCCTACTCCGTCTTACTCTTAATTCTTTCAATAATAATTCTACCATACACTTTACCAGGTATACTCAACAGACTTATTCCCTTATAATTTTTGCACTCTCTTTTGTCCCCTTTGCCTTTATACAAAGGAACTATGCATGCTCTCTGCCAATCCCTAGGTACCTTACCCTCTTCCATACATTTATTAAATAATTGCACCAACCACTCCAAAACTATATCCCCACCTGCTTTTAACATTTCTATCTTTATCCCATCAATCCCGGCTGCCTTACCCCCTTTCATTTTACCTACTGCCTCACGAACTTCCCCCACACTCACAACTGGCTCTTCCTCACTCCTATAAGATGTTGTTCCTCCTTGTCCTATACACGAAATCACAGCTTCCCTATCTTCATCAACATTTAACAATTCTTCAAAATATTCCCTCCATCTTCCCAATACCTCTAACTCTCCATTTAATAACTCTCCTCTCCTATTATTATTATTATTATTATTATCATTGTGCGGTGCAACATACACCGTGAGAGGTATATCTTTCAATACATATACAACTAAGAGGTGAGTATCTTTCAGTACACTCTCCCACTTTAACTCCACCGAGTTATGCATGACCCTCAGCGTATATACAATGGGAGGTGTATGTATGTCTGTCAGTGTATATACACTGAAAGGTGTGTATATCTCAGTGTATATACACTGAGAGGTTTGTATATCTCAGTGTATATACAATGGTAGTTTACTTTTAATACTATTTTAGGTATTAAAGTATTCTTGACTGGTGGTTAACAGGTGACATACAGCCTTAATGACTCTCGTGTAGTAGATAGACTTTAAACCTATCAGTCCAATCCTCGTGTAGTCGATAGATTTTAAGCTTAACAAACCAACCCTCGTGTAGTTAATAGACTTTAAACCCAGTAAACCAACGCTTGTGTTGCCAATTGACTATTAAACCACCAAACCAACTATCATTTAGTCGATAGACTCTGAACTCACCAAACCAGGTTAGCTATGAATTCCTAAACATATTCATAAGCTGATTTGCAAACTAATTGACTTTGTAATTAGCTGCTTGGCTAATTGGTACTGTTTGCCGACCCCTGTCACACCTGTGGCTAATGGCGAGAAATATTTTTCGGTTCAGAGAATTAGTTATACAAGACTACGTAACGTAACGCGGTTTTAATGGCCGGTGTGTGTGTGTGTGTGTGTGTGTGTACTCACCTATTTGTACTCACCTATTTGTGGTTGCAGGGGTCGAGTCCTAGCTCCTGGCCCCGCCTCTTCACCGGTTGCTACTAGACCCTCTCTCTCCCCGCTCCATGAGCTTTATCAAACCTCGTCTTAAAACTGTGTATGGTTCCTGCCTCCACTACGTCATTTTCTAGGCTATTCCACTGCCTTACAACTCTATGACTGAAGAAATACTTCCTACTATCTCTCTGACTCATTTGTGTCTTCAACTTCCAATTGTGGCCTCTTGTTTCTGTGTCCCCTCCCTGGAACATCCTGTCCTTGTCCACCTTGTCTATTCCACGCAGTATTTTATATGTCGTTATCATGTCTCCCCTGACCCTCCTGTCCTCCAGTGTCGTCAGGCCGATTTCCCTTAATCTTTCTTCATAGGACATTCCCCTTAGCTCTGGAACTAACCTTGTTGCAAACCTTTGTACTTTCTCTAGTTTCTTGACGTGCTTTATCAAGTGCGGGTTCCAAACAGGTGCTGCATACTCCAGTATGGGCCTGACATACACGGTGTACAGTGTCTTGAATGATTCCTTACTAAGGTGTCGGAATGCTGTTCTCAGGTTTGCCAGGCGCCCATATGCTGCAGCAGTTATCTGATTGATGTGTGCTTCCGGAGACATGCTCGGTGTTATACTCACCCCAAGATCTTTCTCCTTGAGTGAGGTTTGCAGTCTTTGGCCACCTAGCCTATACTCTGTCTGTGGTCTTCTGTGCCCTTCCCCTATCTTCATGACTTTGCATTTGGCAGGATTAAATTCGAGAAGCCATTTGCTGGACCAGGTGTCCAGTCTGTCCAGGTCTCTTTGAAGTCCTGCCTGGTCCTCATCAGATTTAATTCTCCTCATTAACTTCACATCATCTGCAAACAGGGACACTTCTGAGTCTAACCCTTCCGTCATGTCGTTCACATATACCAAAAATAGCACTGGTCCTAGGACCGACCCCTGTGGGACCCCGCTCGTCACAGGTGCCCACTGTGATACATCATTACGTACCATGACTCGTTGTTGCCTCCCTGTCAGGTATTCTCTGATCCATTGCAGTGCCCTTCCTGTTATATGCGCCTGATGCTCTAGCTTCTGCACTAATCTCTTGTGAGGAACTGTGTCAAAGGCCTTCTTGCAGTCCAAGAAGATGCAATCAACCCACCCCTCTCTCTCTTGTCTTACTTCTGTTATTTTATCATAAAACTCCAGAAGGTTTGTGACACAGGATTTGCCTTCCGTGAATCCGTGCTGGTTGGCATTTATACTCCTGTTCCGTTCCAGGTGCTCCACCACTCTCCTCCTGATAATCTTCTCCATAATTTTGCATACTATACACGTCAATGACACAGGTCTATAGTTTAGTGCCTCTTTTCTGTCTCCTTTTTTGAAAATGGGAACTACATTTGCTGTCTTCCATACCTCAGGTAGTTGCCCAGTTTCCAGGGATGTGTTGAAGATTGTGGTAAGTGGTACGCACAACATATATGCTCCCTCTCTAAGGACCCATGGAGAGATGTTGTCCGGTCCCATTGCCTTTGAGGTATCGATGTCCCTTAGCAGTTTCTTCACCTCCTCCTCATCTGTATGTATGTCGTCCAACACTTGTTGGTGTATTCCTTGTTGGTGTCCCCATCTGGTCTGTCCCCCCAGAGTCCTTCCTGTCTCTACTGTAAATACTTCCTTAAATCTCGTGTTGAGCTCCTCACATACCTCTTGATCGTTTCTTGTGAGTTCCCCACCTTCTTTCCTCAGCCTTATCACCTGGTCCTTGACTGTTGTCTTCTTCCTAATGTGGCTATACAGCAGTTTCGGGTCAGATTTGACTTTCGATGCTATGTCGTTTTCATACTGTCTCTGGGCCTCCCTCCTTATCTGCGCATACTCGTTTCTGGCTCTTCTACTAATCTCCTTGTTTTCCTGGGTCCTATGCCTCCTGTACCTTTTCCATTCTCTGTTGCACTTAGCTTTTGCCTCCCTACACCTTCGGGTAAACCAAGGACTCATCTTGGTCTTCCTATTATTTCTGTTTCCCTTGGGAACAAAACTTTCCTCTGCCTCCTTGCACTTTGTTGCCACATATTCCATCATCTCGTTTACTGATTTTCCTACCATTTCTCTGTCCCACTGAACCTCCTGCAGGAAGTTTCTCATACCTGTGTAGTCCCCCCTTTTATAGTTTGGCCTGTCCCCTTCAGTTCCTGTTACCTTCTCCACTTGTAACTCTACTATATAGTCAAAACTCAGAACCACATGATCGCTAGCTCCAAGGGGCCTCTCGTAAGTGATGTCCTCGATGTCTGAACTGCTCAGGGTGAACACAAGGTCCAGTCTTGCTGGCTCATCCTCCCCTCTCTCTCTGGTTGTGTCCCTGACATGTTGATGCATGAGGTTTTCAAGTACCACATCCATCATCTTTGCTCTCCATGTTTCGGGACCCCCATGTGGCTCCAGGTTTTCCCAGTCGATCTCCCTGTGGTTGAAATCGCCCATTACCAGTAACTTTGCTCTGCTCGAGTGAGCTCTTCTTGCCACCTCAGCCAGTGTGTCCACCATCACCCTGTTGTTTTCTTCGTACTCCTCTCTTGGCCTCCTGCAGTTCTGTGGTGGGTTATACATCACTCCAATGACTACTTTATGTTCTCCGGACTGAATTGTACCTACAATGTAGTCTCTTTCTCCAATCATGTCCATGCCTTCCATTTCCTCAAATCCCCATTGGTGTTTTATGAGCAGTGCAACCCCTCCTCCCCCTCTACTCCTTCTATCTTTCCTCAGGATCTGATATCCTGTTGGGAAGATTGTGTCTGTTATTATCTCAGCGAGTTTTGTTTCTGTGACTGCTATGATGTCTGGGGATTTTTCACTGATTCTTTCATTCCACTCCTCATGTTTATTCATTATTCCATCCGCGTTTGTGTACCAAACCTTTAGTTTCTTTTCTATCATTGTGGTCATGCAAGTATATTGGGGTTGGGGGAGGGAGAGCCTTGGTGGGGGCCTATATGGGGCTGTGGTGTAGGTGGGGTATGTGTTGATGGGGGTGGGGTCAGAATGCCCATAAGGGACAGCTGTTGGGGTGAGGTTTGTGATATGGGGGTTGGTGGCAGAGGGAACAGTGAGTGGGTTGGAGTATAGGTTGCTCAGTTGTGTTGGGAATGTCGCGGGTGGGGTCTTTTGGTGGGAGATTCTGTGGGGTGTGTTTGCCCTTCCTCCTGTGTCTGGGTCCTGCTCATTTTCATTGCTTCTCGTTCCTCCTTGCGTCTCTGTACCCTCTCTTTCAGTGTAGTCCTTTCTTCTTGTGTTCTGTCGCGGTCGAGGTATACTCTCTGGTACCCCTCTTTGTCTCTCAGTCTTGCTTTCTCTTGCAGAATCCTGATTCGAACTGATTCTTCCTTGAAAGTTACTCTGACAGGCCGTATCCTTCCACTCGCAAACCACCCAATTCTCTGAAAATTTGTCACCTGGGTCATATTGCCCTCCCCTATTGTTTTCATGATGCCTTCAATCATTTTTTTCTCCTCCTGTTTTATTTCTTCAAAGTTGGCCCCCTTGGCTTCTTGGAGCCCGTACACAAAAACTGACCTCGCCCTTTCCTCCTCCCACTGAGTCTCCATCTGCTTCCTCTGAGGCATTTTGTTTCCTTCCATTGACATGTTCTTGCCTTCAGTCCCTGTCATATCTGAAACATCTATTCTTAGTGGACTGTGTGTGTGTGTGTGTGTGTGTGTGTGTGTGTGTGTGTGTGTGTGTGTGTGTGTGTGTGTGTGCGTGTGTGTGTGTGTGTCCTCCCTTACAGGTAAAAGTCTCATTCACACATCTCTCGCATTCTGGCATGTATCTCACTCCTCCGTCACCAGCATGTCTCACGATGTTCTCTATTCCACACTCTGTGGAAGCCATAGTTCCTTCATCTCCGCATACATCATACAGCAGACCAAGGCATACACTGTGTACAGATCTGTGTTTGTTATACATCTTTCTGGCTAATCTTGCGACTCTATACTCTATATATCTTCAACTCTTTCAACCAGGTCCTCCCCAACCACGCTGACACAGGCAACTCTCATAAATCTGGTAGGGAAAAGCTGCTACAGCTGCTGCTGCCACTGCTGCTGTTGCTGCTACTGCTGCTGTGGCTACTACTGCTGGTGCTTCTGTTGCTGTTACTGCTTTTGCTGCTGTTGCTATTACAGTTATCGCCGATGCGTTTGCTAATGCTGCTGCTCCTGTTGTTTCTTGTACCGTTGCTGCTGTTACTTCTGCTGTTCCTACTGTTGGCTGGTTGGTTAATTGGGCCTAAAATTTATCGACTAACACGAGAATAATTAAAACTACATGCCACCTGTTCACCATCAGTCAAGAATACCATAATACCAAAAAAGGAGAAATTAAACTCTCAGTGTATATACACGGAGAATATACACCACTATGTGTGTATAACCCGCGTATGTCTACTGTTTCTGCTACTGCAGTAGGTATGATAGTTTTATTAAGCTCTGTGAACAGCGGGAAATGTTTTCCAGGCTGTAAATTGCGCCACGTTATGCGTGACTAGATTTAATCTCTCTTGTAAAACATTAAACATTGGGAATTTATCGGCTATAAAGGTTAAGGAGCATCTCCCTGGAAGCTAACTGGTCAATGTAAGTTTGGGTACTTAATTAGGATGCTAGGTGCATACAGACTCAGGCACCTGAGATCACTCGCGGGTTGCTGTTGCTCACGGGTACTTGGTGACTACTGTTAGGGAAGGCTCCTTGAGTCCATGTATTGCACCTGTTTATTCCGTTACTTGGCACTGTTGTTCTTCACCTGTTACTATTGTTGTTCATGTCTTACTATTGTTCTTCACTGTTTACTATTCTTCTTCAATTGTTCCTATAGTTCTTCACTTGTTACAGGAGTTATAGCGAAGCAAGAGTCAAGAATGTGTGTCTGACACTCGATATTTGGGATGGGTTAGACTATTGCCCTGTGGCTTGCCACTGCAGTAGCGCTCGCTGGCTTACCCGGTGGCTTAGCGAGACACTGTGTGTGTAGCTACATTTGCAATATACTCGTATCTTGCAATATCATCATGGCGCAGCGCTCGCACGACTCTGCGCTGAAGGTCGTTGTCGTGGCAGTGCTGTCGTCTGGGACTGCCGGGAAGCTCTTTACGCTCTAGTTTACCTTGTTAATTGGAGTAACAGGTGAAGGCGATGCTGCTCAAGACAAGGTCTGAAAGTGATCTTGGGCAGGGGAACATTTGGAAGTGATCTTGCCCAGGGAAGGAACGTTTGCAGGTGATGCTGCGTAAGAGGGGGAACGTTTGGAGTTATGTTTAGTGTCATGTGCTTACTTTTGTTTTGTGGCCTCTCCTTCACCTCTGACCTCATGGGCGTGGAGGTCAAGGGTTCTGGGCATGCCAGCTGTGTATTGAGGCGCACCTCTACCTCGGGCGAGGCTCACACCCATTTATTTACTCATACACTGAGTTATGTTACTTATACACTGATGTATACTACTTACACAGTGATTTATGCTACTTATACACACATTTACATTACTTATACCAGAATTTCTGTAACTTATATACTAATTTCTGTTATTTATGCACGAATTTCTGTAACTTCTGTACTGATCTCTGTTACTTATACACTGTTACTTATATACGTCCGGCTGTGTACCCAAATAATGTATTAACCTGTGTACTGTTGTCTTTGTCTCAAATTTTTCCTAACTAAATTTTCTAAGTCTTTCTCTTATGTGGGTTAAGGTCTGTAGTAATGTTTATTTAGTTACAGCGACAGGATTAACACCTTATAGCTGACTATCTGAACTGCATCTGTCACTTAATCTTCGTTTAGTACTCACCGACAGCCATTTAGTCGTTACCAAAAGCTATTCAGTTCTCAACAACAGCCATTCAGTCCTTACAGCCATTTAATCGTTACCAACAGCCCTCCATATTTCACTAACAGCGCGTGTTGATCACTCACCAACGTAATCACTCTCCGGTCGGTACATATGGTGAGGCCCAGGATGGTGCCGTCTACCCTCGTGTAATATATGTTCCTTTACCCCTCCAGTGACCGCGACCCCTCACTGCGTCCCAGCGAGCGACATTTTGTCGCTCGCTCTGATGCTTTTTTGCTCTGGCTGGCGTCCCGACGAGCTACATTCTGTCGCTTCCTATGATATCGTCCCTCGCTCTAGGACGGGATTTATCTGGTTCGTTGGTGTGTAACTGAGACAGGACGTAAATAATACAGAATTGGCCTCTTTTGTGGTTATAATGGGATGTATTGTTGGGGGGAATGAGAGGCAATTTAGTGGCTGATGCTTGGCTGGGATTTCAACTCCGGAAATTGCTCCCAAAGTGGAATTTTATGATATGGAAATAACGAGAGGACAATTCATACTTTTTAAGTGGAGAGGAAGAGGACGAAGAGAAATATTTTATTCGGATTATTAACTCTGGGGGATACTGAGAGTAAACCCCTGAAAACGCCAATCATTTTTGCTTATTTTCAATTGGATTTCTCTGATCATCTTGCCCAGGATTCGACCCATAACACTCAGCTAACACCTGGGTACCTACTTTCTATTAGATGAACAGGGGATGCAGGTGTCAGGAAACATGACCTCCCTTTACACTTGTCGTGATGTAAACCTGGAACCTTCAGTTGTGAAGGAAGTTATGTGGTCTTCAAGATGTTGACTGGTTCCTCTTGCATTTCTATGAGAAGCCTTGGGGCCTTAGAATAGTGTGGGACTTACTGTATAATACCCTCTTACACGAACGAATATCTGCCACTCACAATACCTATCCGCTTCTCAATTTCCAACTCAAATCTTTATTTACTGACTAACCAGAGCATTATGGGTCAGTTCAGCCACAACAACGAGCCTCGAAGATACAGAAATCGATTTCTAATAACGACAAGTTGAAGAGTAAGTTAAGACGCCCAACTAGTCTAAGACAGACGATCCATTCTGTATCTCGTTGTCATTGTTCTCTTGTCACTCTATGTCCACTATGCAACCATCCTGATCTATATTTACTGAATAAAAATTCGGTTACTCATATACACGTGATTGCAGTGTAAATTGGCTTCATACGTCACACATTATTCATTGTGGGTTATACGGAGATGCTTAGAGAGCTGGATGATGCTCTCCTCGAACTGGAGGGAAATGAAACAGCGACACAAGCTGCTCCTTCAAGGAAAAGGAGAGGTGCCTTGATGCTGGGGAAGGGCTCTTGGTTCAAGGAAATGGAGCTACCCCTCTCCATCTCTAGATTAAACCCGCCATTCCTCAGGCTCTGAATGAGCTCTACGGGTTTAGCGATCCCCCATGACTCTAGCAATAATAATATTAGTAATAATAAAAATAACAACAATAACAATAATAATAATAATAATAATAATAATAATAATAATAATAATAATAATAATAATTTGCCTTACATGGTGATTATTGTGCCTGGCCAGGACGCAGGAGTAGGCCTGGAGATGGTATCAAATATTTCGCTGTTGAGGCGGACAAACACATGTTTACAACTCACCTAGGAAGCTGTTCATCCATGTAGGAGACTGCCTCCCCTTGTTACTTCATCCATCTACGAAGCTGCCTTCCCTGGTTACTTCATCCACGTAGGGAGCCGCCTTCCGTGATCTCTTAATTACAGCAGGGCCATAGATTAAGGCGGAAACCCTACAACTTCCCAGTAACTCCATCACCATTATCCCATCACCTGATCTTCTCCCAGCCACGATGTTGTGAGTTATGTTCAGAGATGTTAACACTGTGCCCTGGATTATAACCATGTATAGACGTGTAGATGATTCAGTACCTTTGTAACTTGTGATTTCATTACCTTTGTACCATGTTCAGCTATCAGAACTTTGGGGGCCCAGTCCCTGGGCCCATTATGTACCTCTGTAATGTTGAGGTACAGTCCCTGGACCCATTATGTACCTCTGTAATCCTTTGACTACCGCCCACAGGATGGGTATGGTGTGCATAATGAAGATATTAAACTAACTGGTGGAGCCCACCTGCCAACCACATCCCTCACTCCCTTCTTACAAGCACTCCAAACCATAGATATCCCCATGTTATTTAGGTATACCTCTGTAATTTAGGCGTCCTATTATTTAGGTAGCCCTCTGTTATTTAGGCTTTCCTCTGATATTTAGGTATCCCTCTGTTTTAGGTATCCATCTGTTTAGGTATCCCTCTGTTATTTAGGTATCCCTCTGTTGTTTAGGCAATCCCTCTGTAATCTAGGTATCCCTCTGTTAATTAGGTGTCCCTCTGTTGTTTAGGTATCCCTCTACTATTTAGGTAACTCCCTGCTATTTAAGTATCCCTCTGTTGCTTAGGTATCCCTCTGTAATATAGGTATTCTTCTGTTGTTTAGATGTCCCTTTGTTATTTAGGTATCCCTGTGTTGTTTAGGTATCCCTCTGTAATATAGGTATCCCTCTGTTGTTTAGGTATCCCTCTGTAATATAGGTATCCCTCTGTAATATAGGTATCCCTCTGCAATATAGGTATCCCTCTGTAATAGAGGCATCCCTCTGTTGTTTAGATGTCCCTCTGTTATTTAGGTATCGCTGTTATTTAGATATCCCCGAGGTAAAGATGATATCAGTCCATCAGCCGTGTATAGTAGTGTTGAGGTGGTCAGTCCCTCAGCCGTGAAGTAGCTGTCAACAGTACTGTTGTCTTATACACACACCTACGTCATTCTCGCCTCCCATTCAGTCTACTTTTAATATTTGACAAACCTCTCACGGCCAGAAAAAAAAGAAATTTGAATTAACACGATTCGTAACCCTTTCGCATTTTTCCCTCTCATTATTTTGAGCACCTTAGGCAACGCTCTCGCTTCGCACGTTGAGTGTCCGTGGTTCGATCCCCGGTATAGGTGAAAACATTGGGCGTGTTTCCTTACACCTGTTGTCCCGTTCACCTAGCAAGTAAGTAGGTACCCGGTTGTTAGCCGATTGGTGTGGGTGGCATCCTGGGGGACAAGATTTAAGGACCACAATGAAGCACTGACTATCTTGGGTTATCTTGGGTGGCTAACCTTCCGGGGTTAAAAACCCCAACAAAACCTTATCACTGTGAAAAAAAAATTAGTGAAATTTCCAAACGCTTTCGTGATTTCTCACATTATCAAGGATGTGTCCTTGGTGGAGATAAAAGGTATAAAATACCTACACGATGGAAAAGTAAACACAAATGCAGCATTATGTGATCCTTTATTGACAACGTTTCGCCCACACAGTGGACTTTTATCACAGTAATTGTATTGCATAGTGTGATATTGCCTTTTTACTGTGATCTTATTGCAAGAATTAGACACATATATAACACTTGGGCATATTTATTGCAGAAACGTTTCGCCTGCACAGCAGGCTTCTTCAGTCGAATACGTGATTTATCCCACCGATGGTGTGTCCTGCCCGAGTGTTTACAAGGAGCCAGTCTCGGTATCTTGTAAATTTCTCTTCATCTTCGTCTTCTTTCTACCCGTCAGATAGCGCAGCTTCAGTGATAGTACATATTATCCTGTAAGAAAATCTTTGTTCCAGAACATATCACTCAGATAACTCGAGAATATACCATCATCACCCTCCCCTGCACTCAGAACATATCACTCAGATAACTCGAGAATATACCATCATCACCCTCCCCTGCACTCAGAACATATCACTCAGATAACTCGAGAATATACCATCATCACCCTCCCCTGCACTCAGAACATATCACTCAGATAACTCGAGAATATACCATCATCACCCTCCCCTGCACTCAGAACATATCACTCAGATAACTCGAGAATATACCATCATCACCCTCCCCTGCACTCAGAACATATCACTCAGATAACTCGAGAATATACCATCATCACCCTCCCCTGCACTCAGAACATATCACTCAGATAACTCGAGTATATACCATCATCACCCTCCCCTGCACTCAGAACATATCACTCAGATAACTCGAGTATATACCATCATCACCCTCCCCTGCACTCAGAACATATCACTCAGATAACTCGAGAATATACCATCATCACCCTCCCCTGCACTCAGAACATATCACTCAGATAACTCGAGTATATACCATCATCACCCTCCCCTGCACTCAGAACATATCACTCAGATAACTCGAGAATATACCATCATCACCCTCCCCTGCACTCAGAACATATCACTCAGATAACTCGAGAATATACCATCATCACCCTCCCCTGCACTCAGAACATATCACTCAGATAACTCGAGAATATACCATCATCACCCTCCCCTGCACTCAGAACATCCTTGGCAGTGCTAATGCAAATGTCTGGTGCTCTGTGTGGTGAAATTCTTGTAACCGTAGGTGGGACTAACACTCGTTTTATGAATACTCGTTTTATGGGGGATCTGATTGTCGACCACCCCAGCCCCTACACTCTCTCTCCTTCTCTCTCTCTCTCTCTCTCTCTCTCTCTCTCTCTCTCTCTCTCTCTCTCTCTCTCTCTCTCTCTCTCTCTCTCTCTCTCTCTCTCTCTCTCTCTCTCTCTCAGAGCCTTCTATTCTTCTATTATTAACTCACACATCTACGTCATACACGATAGTTCTTATTCTAGATAGAAGTACATAGTTCTCAGCATACATCCTCAGTGTGGATTTCCATGTCTTCTGCTGTCTGTCTTTCCCATGTACTCTCACATTTTCTCGAACAAGGAAGGTAATGAATACCGTAGTGAAAGCTACATTACCAGGGCTCATGTAAATAATATTCCCCAGGTCATAAATACTAACAACTATACAGCCAGTGACCTAAATGGCCTGGCCAGAGATTTTCAGTGTTGGACCACCACCCTCTCTGCATACAAAGCACTCATGGAACCCCGTCTATCAGGCCTATGACCGCCTTTTATGTCTTCCACACGTCTATTTAAGTCATATTAGCAGCAGTTGTGGAAAATATTCAATTAACAATCAAATTATCTGCCATGCAAGCGTATTAACATTTCAGTTTTCATTCTAACGTAAGTTTCCTAAGTGAAAATATTAAAGGACTGGATAGTTCAGGAGGGAGACGGTGGATAAAGTTGTTTACATGAAATTTGGCTGAGGGACCCCAAGGGTAAGGCTGTTTTTTCCCCTTGGAAGAGTAAAAGAAATGAAGAATGAGAAGCATGTGCAACATGCGTCTCATTCTTTACTCACAGACGTTACGCCATTCAGTGGCTTTAACAATACAAGGACATAACCTAAAGACTGCTGACTAAGCCACTTTATGGCGAAAGGTCTACAAGCTGCCACCCAGATGTTGGCCATGGGTGTGATTCTTTGTCATTATTTGTATTGTATACCACTGACATGCAGTACAAAAATATAAGCGTGATAATATCGTGGCTAGAACAACTGACAGAAGAATCATAATATGATACTCCAGTTGTTATAATCATAACTATAATTTTTAAAGGGGTGAACTGGTAAGTCAGCGGAAGGACTCAGTCAGATGACCAAAAGCTTTATTGCGGGATATCATATAAGTAAGACCCGTGTCGGGGAACACTTGTCCTGTTTCCTGACAAACCTAACCTAACCTAATCTAGCCTAACCTAACCTAACCTAACCTAACCTAACCTAACCTAACCTAACCTAACCTAACCTAATCTAGCCTAACCTAACCTAACCTAATCTAGCCTAACCTAACCTAACCTAACCTAACCTAACCTAACCTAACCTAACCTAATCTAGCCTAACCTAACCTAACCTAACCTAACCTAACCTCAGCTAATCTAGCCTAACCTAACCTAACCTAACCTAACCTAATCTAGCCTAACCTAACCTAACCTAACCTAACCTAACCTAACCTCAGCTAATCTAGCCTAACCTAACCTAACCTAACCTAACCTAACCTAACCTAACCTAACCTAACCTAATCTAGCCTAACCTAACCTAACCTAACTTAACCCAACCCAACCTAACCTAATCTATTCTAACCTAACCTAACCCAATCTAACCTAACCTAACCTAACCTAACCTAACCTAACCTAACCTAACCTAACCTAACCTAGCCTAACCTATCCTAACCTAACCTAACCCAACCCAACCTAACCTAATCTATTCTAACCTAACCTAACCCAATCTAACCTAACCTAACCTAACCTAACCTAACCTAACCTAACCTAACCTAACCTAATCTAGCCTAACCTAACCTAACCTAATCTAGCCTAACCTAACCTAACCTAACCTAACCTAACCTAACCTAACCTAACCTAACCTAATCTAGCCTAACCTAACCTAACCTAACCTAACCCAACCCAACCTAACCTAATCTATTCTAACCTAACCTAACCCAATCTAACCTAACCTAACCTAACCTAACCTAACCTAACCTAACCTAACCTAACCTAGCCTAACCTATCCTAACCTAACCTAACCCAACCCAACCTAACCTAACCTAACCAAGCCTATCCTAACCTAACCTAACCTAGCCTAACCTATCCTAACCTAACCTAACCTAGCCTAATCTATCCTAACCTAACCTAACCTAGCCTAACCTAACCTAACCTAGCCTAACCTAACCTAACATAACCTAAAACAACTAACATTAACTTACCCGCCGACGCTTCTTACCTCTAAGAGCTGTGAGTTGATTTCAACTCATCTCTAGTCACTGTTCTCTCCATTCACTGTTCTCTCCATTCACTGTTCTCTCCATTCACTGTTCTCTCCATTCACTGTTCTCTCCATTCACTGTTCTCTCCATTCACTTTTCTATCCAGTCACTGTTCTCTCCATTCACTGTTCTATCCAGTCACTGTTCTCTCCATTCACTGTTCTATCCAGTCACTGTTCTCTCCATTCACTGTTCTATCCAGTCACTGTTTTCTCCATTCACTGTTCTATCCAGTCACTGTTCTCTCCATTCACTGTTCTATCCAGTCACTGTTCTCTCCATTCACTGTTCTATCCAGTCACTGTTCTCTCCATTCACTGTTCTATCCAGTCACTGTTTTCTCCATTCACTGTTCTATCCAGTCACTGTTCTCTCCATTCACGGTTCTATCCAGTCACTGTTCTCTCCATTCACTGTTCTATCCAGTTACTGTTCTCTCCATTCACTGTTCTATCCAGTTACTGTTCTCTCCATTCACTGTTCTATCCAGTCACTGTTCTCTCCATTCACTGTTCTATCCAGTCACTGTTCTCTCCATTCACTGTTCTATCCAGTTACTGTTCTCTCCATTCACTGTTCTATCCAGTCACTGTTCTCTCCATTCACTGTTCTATCCAGTTCTCTCCATTCACTGTTCTATCCAGTTACTGTTCTCTCCATTCACTGTTCTATCCAGTACTGTTCTCTCCATTCACTGTTCTATCCAGTACTGTTCTCTCCATTCACTGTTCCAGTTACTGTTCTCTCCCACTGTTCTATCCACTGTTCTCTCCATTCACTGTTCTATCCAGTCACTGTTCTCTCCATTCACTGTTCTATCCAGTTACTGTTCTCTCCATTCACTGTTCAGTATCCAGTTACTGTTCTATCCAGTTACTCTCTCCATTCACTGTTCTATCCAGTTACTGTTCTCTCCATTCACTGTTCTATCCAGTCACTGTTCTCTCCATTCACTGTTCTATCCAGTTACTGTTCTCTCCATTCACTGTTCTATCCAGTCACTGTTCTCTCCATTCACTGTTCTATCCAGTCACTGTTCTCTCCATTCACTGTTCTATCCAGTTACTGTTCTCTCCATTCACTGTTCTATCCAGTTACTGTTCTCTCCATTCACTGTTCTATCCAGTCACTGTTCTCTCCATTCACTGTTCTATCCAGTCATTATACACTCCAGGAAGCGTGTAAAGAACAAAGAACAACCTCTTCTCCAGCACAACACGGTGAGAGCCATGCTGGTGTGCTCTCTCTCTCTCTCTCTCTCTCTCTCTCTCTCTCTCTCTCTCTCTCTCTCTCTCTCTCTCTCTCTCTCTCTCTCTCTCTCTCTCTCTCTCTCTCTCTCTCTCTCTCTCTCTCTCTCATACACTTCTCAACCTTTACAAAAAGATAGGAGATATACACCTATCTGTATATATTTCTAGGTGTATATACATTATGAAATTCATTTTAATCGCTACTTTTAGGTATTCACATATTCTTGACTGGTGATGAACAGGTATGCAGCCTTAGTGACCCTCGTGTAGTAGAGACACTGTATGCTCAATTAATCAACAGAACTGCTGAATTATTACCTTTAATTGACTTGTACGATAGTTGTGCCCAATGACCACTTCTCTATGCCCAGTTATATCTACTTGTCCTGTGTTATTATCTGCGTGTGACGGGGTATAACTGTGTTGTGTTGTCAGGTGATCCGCACTAGCTTGGGTCGTCACGTCTCACCCTCGTGTGTTAGTGTGGCTGCTTGCTCGTTTGTGCTGGTTATCTGTGTATTGTTCAAGTCAGGGTATTGTGCTTTTTTGTTATTCATGAACTATTATTTACCTGAGTGTGCGTGTGCCTCTGCGTGCACGCGTGCGTGTGCGTGTGTTGCTTAATAACACGATTGTAAACTCAGCTTTGCTGGAACGAATTTAGACAACTCAGAAATGTTCCAGAAATGTTATACCACTATATCCACAGAGGTATATTACAAACCACTCTGGAAAAATACCATGACTTTGCTCACTGTAAACAAAATATTACTCTTTTTTTATGCATGTGTGTTACCTAGTAATGTCTGCATAAATAACTCATTACGATTGTAACCAGATACAAACATGTGAGTAGTTCCTTACCGTTGTAAATTGTTTAGCTATCGAAACTTTGTGGTTCAATTCTTGGACCCATTATGTACCTCTGTAATGTTGAGGTACAGTCCCTGGACCCATTATGAATGATAAAGATGTTAAACTGACTGGAAGGAAGCCTTTGAAGCTGCCATAGCTGAAGTCTCCCAGCTGGCACTACTGAAGTCTCCCAGCTGGCACTACTGAAGTCTCCCAGCTGGCACTACTGAAGTCTCCCAGCTGGCACTAATGAAGTCTCCCAGCTGGCACTACTGAAGTCTCCCAGCTGGCACTACTAAAGTCTCCCAACTGGCACTACTGAAGTCTCCCAGCTGGCACTACTGAAGTCTCCCAACTGGCACTACTGAAGTCTCCCAGCTGGCACTACTGAAGTCTCCCAGCTGGCACTAATGAAGTCTCCCAGCTGGCACTACTGAAGTCTCCCAGCTGGCACTACTAAAGTCTCCCAACTGGCACTACTGAAGTCTCCCAGCTGGCACTACTAAAGTCTCCCAACTGGCACTACTGAAGTCTCCCAGCTGGCACTACTGAAGTCTCCCAGCTGGCACTACTAAAGTCTCCCAACTGGCACTACTGAAGTCTCCCAGCTGGCACTACTGAAGTCTCCCAGCTGGCACTACTAAAGTCTCCCAACTGGCACTACTGAAGTCTCCCAGCTGGCACTACTGAAATCTCCCGGTTCAGGCTGACAGATTTCAACACCACCTTTGATATACCTTTGATAGGTTTCGGGAGCCCGGTCTTGGGCCAGGCTTGTCAGATACTTGCCTGGACAACCAAGCTGTTGCTGCAGGAGACCCGCTGGCCTACATATCCATCACAGCCTGGTTCCAGAGTTTCCTCTGGAAAACTTCTACACTTGTACGAGCACTATATTACCCAACCTGTGTTATGGAATATGACAGGGAAGCAACTAGCTTTTGTTCCACCGTGTAGTTAAACAGAATAGTGTAGCAGCACACGTTTCCTTACACCTATTGTCCTGTTCACCTAGCAGCAAATAGGTACCTGGGTGTTAGTCGACTGGTGTGGGTCGCATCCTGGGGGACAGGATTAAGGACCCCAATGGAAATAAGTTAGAAAGTCCTCGATGACGCACTGACTTTCTTGGGTTATCCTGGGTGGCTAACCCTCCGGGGTTAAAAATCCGAACGAAATCTTATCTTATCACTGATGGTGTATCGTATTTTTTAAATAAAAACAATAATTTTCCAGCAGCACAAGAGCCACCAAACTAGCAGCTCTTGGCATGAATTTATTGTGTGATTGTTGAAGGTGAAGCTGACCGCTCACAATCACTCAGTGGCCTTACTGGCCGTCTCGGTAAACAAACAGAGGTAATTAATTCATTGGTGGAGAGGTTAAACAGAGGAAACTGGGATAATGAGGCGTGGGCAGCAGTGTTTGGAGAGGCTGCGAGGGTGTGGAGGCCGGCACGGAGCAGGTGGCAAGGTAGTCGAGGACCTGTACACACACACACACACACACACACACACTGGAAGCAGAAGCACTGTGTGTGGCTGACATTTACGCATCAGTAAATACGGGAGAAGTTGACTGAGATGTGCAAAACAACAAATGTTTCATTATTTAAGAAAAACCACAGAGAAGCGGTTTAAGATGAAGGCAGTATCATTGATAGACACACTACGTCAGGTGAGGAAGAAGATAGTCGGAGAGTGTGTGTGGTGGAGCATCTGGAGAGGTTTCATGAACAACAACCAGCTCAGGTTAAAACCTGGTAAACTCTGTCTCACAAACCTGTTTGAGTTATACGAGAGGGTAAGAGAACAGAGGCAGAAGCGAGAGGGATGGGTGGACTGCATGTTCTCCGACTGTTAAGAGATTCCACCAAAACTTGAGAAGCAGACATGGACACTGTATACCTGGAGGGTGTTTCGGGGGTCAATGCCCCCGCGGTCCGGTCCATGACCAGGCCGTGTGTAATGTAGTAATGTGACCAAACCATACTACGAGCGGGGTTAGAATCCGCGATCAGAGAGTCATAAAACTCGCGTTGGTCTGGAGTTTCATGGCTCTGATCGCGGGTTCTAACCCCGCCCGTGGTGTTGTTTGCAATCGTGTCATTACGATTTCGTGAGTCATGAATCAGTAACTTCACAAACGTTTATTAGAATGGACAAATGCAACAAGTGGGGGTTCACAAAGATCGGTACTGGGACCTCTTGTGTTTCTGGTATGTATATGTGAAAGACTTGTCAGAAGATATATAGTCTACTGTATCCCTGCTCTCAGAGGATATAAATTAATGAATAAAAGCAGAGAATGATTATAACCGAGCCTGGACAACTTGTGGGATTGGTCAAACAACTGGCTACTGGAGTTCAGCCCCAGCGAATGTAAGGTTATGAAAATTGAAAACGGGAGAAAGAATAAAAAAAAATGAGTAAAAACTCGAGGGAATAATGCTGCAAACCTCACTCCAGGAAGAGGCAAGGGTGAACATAATGCCGAACATATCGCCAGAGACAAGCATCAATCGAATGACCTATGCAGCGAGTGTGCATGCTAATGGGGGTGAACCTTGAACCCTGAGTGATGGGGTGAACCTTGAACCCTGAGTGATGGGAGTGAACTTTGATCCCTAAGTGATGGGGCGAACCTTGAACCCTGAGTGATGGGGTGAACCTTTAACCCTGAGTAATGGGGTGAGCCTTGAACCCTGAGTAATGGGGTGAACCTTGAACCCTGAGTAATGGGTGGACGAACCTTGAACCCTGAGTGATGGGTGGATGAACCTTGAACCCTGAGTGATGGGTGGATGAACCTTCAACCCTGAGTGATGGGTGGATGAACCTTCAACCCTAAGTGACGAGTAAACCTCTAGAGGTTCAAGAATAACTCCCGTCAAGACAGAGCTGAAGAGAGTTGTCAACAGTTTACTTCTGGTGTACACAGCCTCATCCTGTTGCCTCTTCCTCCCTGCCTCTCCACCCTACTCGGGCTCTTGATCCCAGGCATCAGACCTACCATTATGCAACTACAATTTCTTTCAAG
The DNA here is from genome assembly GCF_038502225.1 of Cherax quadricarinatus. Classification (NCBI taxonomy): domain Eukaryota; kingdom Metazoa; phylum Arthropoda; class Malacostraca; order Decapoda; family Parastacidae; genus Cherax; species Cherax quadricarinatus. Next base: position 6,498,609 of record NC_091340.1, on the reverse strand, counting down.
ATTTCAAGGTTTTATTTCAGTAAAATTATTACAGTGAATCAAACTATAAAAACTTTGACTATTGTTATTTTATTATTGAATCTGACCCAAATAAAAGTATTGAATGCTTTTATTTATATTAACGAATCCACAGCTGAAAAAAATGTAATGGTGATAATGAGTATTGTATATTTCTGCCTACCATAGAGGCCTAAAGGTGAGGATTAACAAATAGGCCTACTAAGGCCTATCAAAAAGTCCTACAACTGATGGCCACCACGAAGGCCAACTCAAAAAAAAGCCTACAACTAAGAGGCCTATTAAGGCCTACCAAAATGGTGAAAGACCTACAAGCAAGGCCTTTTACAGATGCCTCAGGTCTACCAAGGTCCTCTTCAGAAGACTACTGTTGGTTATGATCTGAACACAATTTTATTATTATTATTATTATTATTATTATTATTATTATTATTATTATTGTTATTATTATTATTATTATTATTATTATTATTATTATTATTATTATTATTATTATTATTATTGTTATTATTATTATTATTATTATTATTATTATTATTATTATTATTGTTATTATTATTATTATTATTATTATTATTATTATTATTATTATTATTATTATTTTATAATTTTATGTATTATTTATGTTTCCCATTAAATCCTAGGGAAGCTCTAAACCTGTATGTGGTTTACAGTGCCTGGGAAACGAGAGACAATCAGGTTTGATCCAAGGAAGGGGAGAGTGGTAGGAAACTTCGCCAGTAGATCAAGGAATTTCACAGACCTGGAGGACGAAGCCTACGGCTCATCCTGTAAGTTCAAGGAATCTAATACCAAACATCTATGGCAACAATAAAGGTGATAAACTTTACAACTCTTTCTATATATTAAAATATCTATAAAAGCATACATAAAGGTTTGAAATCTTTATAAAAGGGTACATAAGGGTTTGAAATCTTTATAAAATCCTACATAAGGGTTTGAGCTCTTTATAAAAGCTTACGTAAGGGGTTGAGATATTTAAAATGGTAAATAAATGTTTGAAATATTTATAGAAGATTACATAAGGGTTTGAAATCTTCGTAAAATCCTACAGAAAGGTTTGAAATCTTTACAAAAGCTTACATGAAGGTTTGAAATCTTTAAAAGAGTACATAAGAGTTTGAAATCCTTATAAAAGCTTAAATGATCACCATGTATTAAATGTGTTTTGCAATATTTAATTTGCAAACTTAAAAGGCTGTGATAATTGTCGTAGTCCTTCAACGTATGAAAGTCAAAATTCAACATAAATGGGTTAAAAATACTGGTGACTGATGTTGGTATAAGAGAATGTTATTATCCGAAGTTAGTCTCTTGTGCCGTGTTGTGTTTAGAAATATTTTACCAATGTTTACGTGGATGCCATAAACGTGAGGTGTCTGCTCACACACACACACAGGATCCATACATAGCTTTAAGCAGAGGTATGATAAAGCTCATGGTTCAGGGAGAGTGACCCAGTAGCGACCAGTGAAGAGGCGGGGCCAGGAGCTATGACTCGGCCCCTACAACCACAACTAGGTGAGTACAACTAGGTGAGTACACGCACACACACACACACACACACACACGGTAGGGATAGGGGGGGACATGATAACGACATATAAAATATTGAGAGGAATTGACAATGTGGATAGTGATGGAATTTTTCAGAGATGAGACAGAACAACAAGCAGCCACAACTGGAAGTTGAAAACTCAGATGAGACACAGGGATGTTAGGAAGTATTTCTTCACTCATAGAGCTGCCAGGAAGTAGGACAATCTGGAGAGTGATGTAGTGGAGGCAGGACCAATACATAGCTTTAAGAAGAGGTAGGTTAAGGCTCTTGAAGACGAGATAGAATGGACATAGTAGTGGCCAGCGAAGAGGCGGGGCCACGAGCTGTGAATTGACCCCTGCAACCATATATAGGTTAGTACACACACAAGAAGCTCTGATAATACAGAAAAAGCTTAAGAATGATAAACTCTCTTCTAAAGCTCCTCTGTGAAGCATAATTTTGTGTCACTGCGATTAATACAATGCATTTAAAAAACTGAAGAGCACCGACGATTATATAAAAAAGGGTTATAATCATAACCATAATTTTTAAAAGGGTGGAGGGGTAAGCCAGCGGAAGGCTTCGGTCAGATGACCAAAAGCTCCAGCTGTGGGTCATCATATGACTAAGATTCGCGTCAGGAAACACTTGTCCTGTTTCCTGACCAATCTTACCTAACCTGTCCTACACTGCTGAGACTTTGTTCACCGATGTTCAGTTTTAAATATTATTTTTCAATCACATTTACAGAAATATTTTTCAAGATCTGACACCAGTCTGCCGTCAGCCTGACACCAGTCTGCCGTCAGCCTGACACCAGTCTGCCGTCAGCCTAACACCAGTCTGTCGTCAACCTGACATCAGTCTTCCGTCAACCTGACACCAGTCTGCCGTCAGCCTGACACCAGTCTGCCGTCAGCCTGACACCAGTCTGCCGTCAGCCTGACACCAATCTCTCGTAAGCCTGACACCAGTCTGCCGTCAGCCTGACACCAGTCTACGGTCAGCCTGACACCAGTCTGCCGTCAGCCTGACACCAGTCTGCTGTCAGCCTAACACCAGCCTGCCGTCAGTCTAACACCAGTCTGTCGTCAACCTGACACCAGTCTGCCGTCAGCCTGACACCAGTCTTCTTGCGGTCTGTTCACTCAGATGATAAGTAACGCTGCTCAGAATAATCTCATTTTGAGGGCACAATTAGAAGGGGAAAAAATCCCCTCCATATTGGCCAAGAATTTCCCCGCTGGTGTTTTCTCCCCCATATATGTAAACACAACTGGAGTGGTGTTTACACTGGTGGCCCAAGTTGTGTTGTCCGCCCCGCCTCACCCCTGTTTATATCTCGCCTTGTTTACTTCTGCGACAGATTTCTTTTAAATTAATCTGAAGGTGTAGGGAAAGTTTCAAAGGAAATGTGAAAGTAACAGAAAAATTTTGTTTGGATTCTTTGGAGAAAATTTTTCATGCCATAACCAGACTGAGAGTCGAAGATCAAAATTAATTTTTTTATGAGAGAGCCACATAATTTGGTTAACACAAGCCTATCTGATGTTATCCTGACGCCAAATGACTTCGAACAGGCGATAAATGACATGCCCATGCACTCTGCCCCAGGGCCAGACTCATGGAACTCCGTACTCACCTAGTTGAGGTTGCAGGGGTCGAGTCCTAGCTCCTGGCCCCGCCTCTTCACTGATTCATCAAGAACTGCAAGAAGCCCCTATCACGTGCTTTTTCCATCCTATGGAGAGGGAGCATGGACACGGGGGTCGTCCCACAGTTACTAAAAACAACAGACATAGCCCCACTCCACAAAGGGGACAGTAAAGCAATAGCAAAGAACTACAGACCGATAGCACTAACATCCCATATCATAAAAATCTTCGAAAGGGTCCTTAGAAGCAAGATCACCACCCATCTAGAAACCCATCAATTACACAACCCAGGGCAACATGGGTTTAGAGCAGGTCGCTCCTGTCTGTCCCAACTACTGGATCACTACGACAAAAGAATGCAGATGCAATATATACAGACTTTGCAAAAGCCTTTGACAAGTGTGACCATGGCGTAATAGCGCACAAAATGCGTGCTAAAGGAATAACAGGAAAAGTTGGTAGATGGATCTATAATTTCCTCACTAACAGAACACGGTGAAAAGCTCTGTTCCACAAGGCACAGTACTCGCTCCCATCTTGTTTCTCATCCTCATATCTGACATAGACAAGGATGTCAGCCACAGCACCGTGTCTTCCTTTGCAGATGACACCTGAATCTGCATGACAGTGTCTTCCATTGCAGACACTGCAAGGCTCCAGGCGGACATCAACCAAATCTTTCAGTGGGCTGCAGAAAACAATATGAAGTTCAACGATGAGAAATTTCAATTACTCAGATATGGTAAACACGAGGAAATTAAAACTTCATCAGAGTACAAAACAAATTCCAGCCACAAAATAGAACGAAAAACCAACATCAAAGACCTGGGAGTAATCATGTCGGAGGATCTCACCTTCAAGGACCATAACATTATATCAATCGCATCTACTAGAAAAATGACAGGATGAATAATGAGAACCTTCAAAACTAGGGAGGCCAAGCCCATGATGACACTCTTCAGGTCACTTGTTCTATCTAGGCTGGAATATTGCTGCACACTGACAGCACCTTTCAAGGCAGGTGAAACTGCTGATCTAGAAAATGTACAGAGAACATTCACAGCGCATATAACGGAGATAAAACACCTCAATTACTGGGAGCGCTTGAAGTTCCTGAACCTGTACTCCTTGGAACGCAGGCGGGAGAGATATATGATTATATACACCTGGAAAATCCTAGAGGGACTAGTACCGACTTGCACACGAAAATCACTCACTACGAAAGCAAAAGACTCGGCAGACGATGCAACATCCCCCATTGAAAAGCAGGGGTATCACTAGCACGTTAAAAGACAACACAATAAGTGTCAGAGGCCCAAGACTGTTCAACTGCCTCCCAGCATACATAAGGGGGGTTACCATTAGATCCCTGGCTGTCTTCAAGCAGGCACTGGACAAGCACCTAAAGTCGGTACCTGACCAGAAGGGCTGTGGCTCGTACGTTGGATTGCGTGCAGCCAGCAGTAACAGCCTGGTTGATCAGGCTCTGATCCACCATGAGGCCTGGTCACAGACCGGGCCGCGGGGGCGTTGACCCCCGGAAGTCTCTCCAGATAAACTCCAGGTAATAAACTGATTAGCGAAATAATATACGTCAACCCACCATGGGCAAGCACACACACACACACACACACACACACACACACACACACACAGTACCACACAAGAGATTAGTGCAAAAACTGGAGGACCAAGCAGGGATAACAGGGAAAGCACTGCAATGGATCAGGGAATACTTGTCAGGAAGACAGCAGCGAGTAATGGTACGTGGCGAGGTGTCAGAGTGGGCACCTGTGACCAGCGGGGTCCCACAGGGGTCAGTCCTAGGACCAGTGCTGTTTCTGGTATTTGTGAACGACATGACGGAAGGAATAAACTCCGAGGTGTCCCTGTTTACAGATGACGTGAAGTTGATGAGAAGAATTCATTCGATCGAAGACCAGGCAGAAATACAAAGGGATCTGGACAGGCTGCAGACCTGGTCCAGCAACTGGCTCCTGGAGTTCAACCCCACCAAGTGCAAAGTCATGAGGATTGGGTAAGGGCAAAGAAGACCGCAGACGGAGTACAGTCTAGGGAGCCAGAGACTACAAACATCACTCAAGGAAAAAGATCTTGGGGTGAGTATAACACCAGGCACATCTCCTGAAGCGCACATCAACCAAATAACTGCTGCAGCATATGGGCGCCTGGCAAACCTCAGAACAGCATTCCGACATCTTAATAAGGAATCGTTCAGGACCCTGTACACCGTGTACGTTAGGCCCATATTGGAGTATGCGGCACCAGTTTGGAACCCGCACCTAGCCAAGCATGTAAAGAAACTAGAGAAAGTGCAAAGGTTTGCAACAAGACTAGTCCCAGAGTTAAGAGGTATGTCCTATGAGGAGAGGTTAAGGGAAATCAACCTGACGACACTGGAGGAAAGGAGAGATAGGGGGGACATGATAACGACTTACAAAATACTGAGAGGAATTGACAAGGTGGACAAAGACAGGATGTTCCAGAGACTGGACACAGCAACACGGGGACACAGTTGGAAGCTGAAGACACAGATGAATCAAAGGGATGTTAGGAAGTATTTCTTCAGCCACAGAGTAGTCAGGAAGTGGAATAGTTTGGGAAGCGATGTAGTGGAGGCAGGATCCATACATAGCTTTAAGCAGAGGTACGATAAAGCTCATGGTTCAAGGAGAGTAACCTAGTAGCGACCAGTGAAGAGGCGGGGCCAGGAGCTTGGACCCGACCCCTGCAACCTCAACTAGGTGAGTACAACTAGGTGAGGTGAGTACAGGAGGGTCAGGGGAGACATGATAACGACATATAAAATACTGCGTGGAATAGACAAGGTGGACAAAGACAGGATGTTCCAGGGAGGGGACAGAAACAAGAGGCCACAATTGGAAGTTGAAGACACAAATGAGTCAGAGAGATATTAGGAAGTATTTCTTCAGTCATAGAGTTGTCAGGCAGTGGAATAGCCTAGAAAATGACGTAGTGGAGGCAGGAACCATACACAGTTTTAAGACGAGGTTTGATAAAACTCATGGAGCGGGGAGAGAGAGGGCCCAGTAGCAACCGGTGAAGAGGCGGGGCCAGGAGCTAAGACTCGACCCCTGCAACCACAAATAGGTGAGTACACACACACACACACACACACGCACGCACACACACACACACACACACACACACACACACACAGCAACACGGGGACACATTTGGAAGCTGAAGACACAGATGAATCAAAGGGATGTTAGGAAGTATTTCTTCAGCCACAGAGTAGTCAGGAAGTGGAATAGTTTGGGAAGCGATGTAGTGGAGGCAGGATCCATACATAGCTTTAAGCAGAGGTACGATAAAGCTCATGGTTCAGGGAGAGTGACCTAGTAGCGACCAGTGAAGAGGCGGGGCCAGGAGCTTGGACTCGACCCCTGCAACCTCAACTAGGTGAGTACAACTAGGTGAGTACACACACACACACACACACAGGAGCTGAGTCTCGACCCCTGCAACCACAATTAGGTGAGTACACACAAAACACACAACACATAACTCAGATGAGTCACAGAGATGTTAGGAAGTATTTCTTCAGTCATAGAGGTGTCAGGAAGTGGAACAATTTGGAGAGTGATGCACTGGAGGCAGGGTCCTTACATAGCTTTAAAAAGAGATACGATAAAGCTCATGGGGCAGGGAGAGAATGGACTTAGCATCGGCCAGCAAAGATCCGGTGCCAGGAGCTGTGAATCGACCCCTGCAACCACAAATTTGTGAGTACACACACAGAGTTTAGAAGTGGGAACTTCAAAAGCATATAAGAATTCCTAAATGTAGAGCAGTGGGATAAAGCACTGGAAAGAAAGTCACCGAATTGGATCGAATACCTTGCTGGAAAATACTTGGAGACAGAGGAGAACTTCATTTCCAGAAGACACGGGAAAACAGCAACCAAGAATGCACAGAGCCAAAAAGAGTATGGAGAAACTGTAGGAAGCAAAGGACAGACGAGAATAAAGAAGTGATCAGTAGAGCCAAAAATATGGAAAACTGAGGAGAGAGAGACTGAGCGACAGTCTGCTAAAACCAAGACTGAACCACAACTACTTCAGTCACATCAAATAAAAAACAACAGTAAAAGACCAGATAATTCAGCTGACGAAGGAAGAAGGACAACTCATATTGCTCATATCACCATTATTCTTTGTATTGGACTGATGAAGCCAATGTGTGGCGAAACGTTTCCTCAGTAAAGATACCCACGTGTTGCACATGTGAGGGAATTATGGGACAGGAAATGAAGGGAAAGTTGAAAGGGAGGTACATAAAAACATAGGAAAGGAGGAGCACTACAGAAGGCCTAATAACCCATACTAGGAAGGTTCTTCTCAAACCCAAACCCACCAAACAAAAATATCTGCCCAACCCATTATCAGTGCTACCCAAGGAATACACTTTGATTACCTTATTAACTCATGTATAAGTCCCACTCACATCTAACCTCTCTCAATCATAAGAACATATAATGTGGAAGGGTGAGTGGGAGGTAATATAGAAGGGTGAGTAGGTGGTAATGGGTCGTTGAGATCAAAATGAGAAAAGGAAAGGAAGCACACGAGGTAAAGAAACGAAGAGGAATTAAGTGCAGATTAAGAAGGAAGATGCGTATCAAAAACCCACCCACAGCAAACAGGTTCCTTTGCGTATCCGAAAATGATCCCAGAGAAGTCACCAGCTTCACCTGACACACTATACAAACTCTCTTCCAATGAAACAATTTTCTTTAACAAATTAACCTCCAACTTAACCTAGTCGCCTCATTGAGCTACTTTTAACATGTAATCTAAAACTTGACTCCTGACGGTAAAGAATAATACTCCCTAATTTTGTAAATAAAACTGGCACCTTCACAGCCTAGTAACTATCCAGATCTTCGTTTAAGTCAGCTACACCGGCTCAAAAAGAGAACCAAAATGTACCTCATGAATTAGGCTACAGAAAGGTAGGAGAATGATTTCTTGTATGAAAATAACCAATTTTATCTCTCCTCTAGTATATCTTTTTTTTATTGTAAATGCTTTTACATAGTTAAGATATTTAAACGTTTTTAACTTTTAAATGTAAATAATAATTATCAAAAGGACCCCAATGGGAATAAGTCTGTCTGACTTTTCTGGGTTATCTCCCAGGTTCTCTACACATATGCTGCAATGTATGATAATCAATGTAACTGTGTATACCTGAATAAACTTACTTGAGAGAGATTCTTGCGTGCACCAGTGCGGAACAGGTGCACCAGTTTGGTATCATTTCTTGACGACACTTGTACATGTGTCTCACTCATCTGCTTGTCACAATTATATATCATTAATATAATGAGATACTCTCACATTAGAATTAGACTCATGTGCAATATATCATGTATCTTTCTAAATCAGTTCGTCGGTATATATTACCAAGGTTTATACCAGTGTGTTTTAATAATTGTCTCAAGAAGTTGACAGTGTTTCTCATCTGATGTGAATTATATCTCCAAAACTATTTTTTTTTCTTGTTCATTCTGTACTCTACGTCAATGTATCCGGTATCTAGTTTCTGGCACTTGACCAATACTTCATGAGGGACATAAACAGGCTGTGTTGATGATGGGCGGGATGTGGGCGGGTTGTGGGCAGGTTGTTGGGGTGGTCGAGCAGGAAGTGGGCGGATGGGCAGGAGAGGTCACCTGAGGTCAAGTGTCAAGACTCTGAGAGGGTGGAGTGGTGTGTTAGTTATCCTTTGTCAAATGCACTTGTCTACAGACACTTAGCCTGTTTTGTGAGTAGTTACCTGTTTACTTATTCGTGGTTGCAGGGGTCGAGTCACAGCTCCTGGCCCAGCCTCTTCACTGGTCGCTACTAGGTCCACTCTCTCCCTGTCAGTGTGAGTATGTGTACTCACCTATATGTGGCTGCAGGGATCGAGTCTTAGCTCCTGGCCCCGCCGCTCAATTTGCCAGATTCAATTTTCTAGCCTCGTGGGCCCTATCGTACCTACTCTTGAAACCCTGCATGCAGCTTATCTCTAGCACTTCTTCATCATCATTCGATGAATAAACTTGCTTAAACGGTGGGCAGAGACTGGACACGTTTACAGTCCAACAACCAGATTCTTTACAGTTAAGATTACATACTTACAATTACATATTAGCTTATCAACTAAGGCTTTAACCGTATATGTTAGATAAGGTGGTGATGCCTGAACACTGAAACAATCAGTCATAGAGCTGACAGCGACAGTGTTAAGTATGTGGAACGGAACTTTTAAGCTGCATGGTCAGTCATAGGATGAGCGGCGCTGCGCGATAAACTAATAAAAGTCCTGAAAAACATATCGACACTGTCTAAGTAGAACGTCAGTGATGCGTCTTGCTTCCTATCTTGTATTTTTCCATGCCAGTGGATGGCTGTGGTGAGTCAGATCAAACTGTCAGTGGAGGGGCGGACACCACGCCCTCAACACACACCAGCCTGGTGGCTGGTGGCCCGGTGGTCTGGTGGTCTGGTGGCTAAAGCTCCCGCTTCACACACGGAGGGCCCAGGTTCGATTCCCGGCGGGTGGAAATTCCGACACGTTTCCTTACACCTATTGTCCTGTTCACCTAGCAGCAAATAGGTACCTGGGTGTTAGTCGACTGGTGTGGGTCGCATCCTGGGGGACAAGATTAAGGACCCCAATGGAAATAAGTTAGACAGTCCTCGATGACGCACTGACTTTCTTGGGTTATCCTGGGTGGCTAACCCTCCGGGGTTAAAAATCCGAACGAAATCTTATCTTATCTTATCTAACATTCTTCTCCAGATTAAACTTTTTTTCAGTTGAGATCGACATCTAACCGTCTGCTGGCATAATGTTAAACGAGTTAAGGAGTAAGTGGTTCTAGCTGATATCTTAACTGATAGCCTAGTTCGCTGACAGGTTGTGGGTCTTCGCGTCAGTGTAAGTTTCACACTGAGGCAACGACCAACGACCAACTCTACCACTTCGAGTGGCACTTCAGCTTCAACAAGCTTCAGCTGTCAGACCTTCCGTGAAACTTTCTTGTGTCATTTCTTAAGAATTATCCAGAAGAGATCCAGAGTCGTTCCTATAGGCATACGAGTCATGTGGCTTCTCAACCACTGCAAGACGACCTCGCAATCTTAAAACTTAAAACAAAAGTTGTGCAACATGAATAGCAAAAGGGAAATCTGCAATATCATATAACATACACTCCATCATTCTTTACTTAACTGCCTAAAATATAATTCATCAACTATAAAAACCAAAGAATTGAAAAATAACTTTAATTACACTAGATTAATATATTCTTCAAAGAACAATATATATTGACTAGTCAGTAGTAGTAGTAGTAGTAGTAGTAATAATAATAATAATAATAATAATAATAATAATAATAATAATAATAATAATAATAATAATAATAATAATAAATTATTATTATTATTATTATTATTATTATTATTATTATTATTATTATTAATCTTTAATTCTACAAGTATATGATACATCTATTACAGGTGTAGCTGACATCATCGACAAACTACATAGAAAGTCTCTGATTATGCCGCCAATAAAAAGTAGGGGCGCCATTGGTACACTAAGAGAAAACACCATAAGTGTCCGGGGCCCAAAACTGTTCAACAGCCTCCCATCAAGCATTAGGGGAATTACCAATAAACCCCTGGCTGCCTTCAAGATAGAGCTGGACAGATACCTAAAGTCAGTGCCGGATCAGCCGGGCTGTGGCTCGTACGTCGGACTGCGTGCGGCCAGCAGTAACAGCCTAGTTGATCAGGCCCTGATCCATCGGGAGGCCTGGTCATGGACCGGGCCGCGGGGGCGTTGATCCCCGGAATAACCTCCAGGTAACCTCCAGGTTATACAGAGTATTTTGACCAACTTAGCGTAATCTTGTCCCCGGGATGCGACCCACAATAGTCAGCTAACACTCAGGTACCTACTTATTGCTAGGTGAACAGGGACAGCAGGTGTAAGGAAACATGCCCAACGTTTCACCCGTGTGGTTGCAGGGGTCGAGTCACAGCTCCTGGTTTGTGTGTGTGTGTGTGTGTGAATATAAGTGTATGTGTGAATATAAGTGTGTGAGTGTGTGAATGTAAGTGTGTGTGTGAGAGAGAGAGTGAGAGTAAAAAAAAAAGCAAGAATGGAAATACTAGTTTTTTCAGCGTACTGGGTGTGCTGGGTGTGCTGGGTGTGCTAGGTGTGCTGGGTGTGCTGGGCGTGCTGGGTGTGCTAGGTGTGCTGGGTGTGCTGGGTGTGCTGGGCGTGCTGGGTGTGCTAGGTGTGCTGGGTGTGTTGGGTGTGCTAGGTGTGCTGGGTGTGCTGGGTGTGCTGGGTGTGCTGGGTGTGCTGGGTGTGCTGGGTGTGCTGGGTGTGCTGGGTGTGCTGGGTGTGCTGGGTGTGCTGGGTGTGCTGGGTGTGCTGGGCGTGCTGGGTGTGCTAGGTGTGCTGGGTGTGTTGGGCGTGCTGGGTGTGCTAGGTGTGCTGGGTGTGCTGGGCGTGCTGGGTGTGCTGGGTGTGGTGGGCGTGCTGGGTGTGCTAGGTGTGCTGGGTGTGCTGGACGTGCTGGGTGTGCTGGGTATGTTGGGCGTGCTGGGTGTGCTAGGTGTGCTGGGTGTGCTGGGCGTGCTGGGTGTGCTAGGTGTGCTGGGTGTGCTAGGTGTGCTGGGTGTGCTGGGTGTGTTGGGCGTGCTGGGTGTGTTGGCGTGCTGGGTGTGCTGGGCGTGCTGGGTGTGCTGGGTGTGCTAAGTGTGCTGGGCGTGCTGGGTGTGCTGGGTATGCTGGGCATGCTGAGTGTGCTGGGTGTGCTAGGTGTGCTAAGTGTGCTGGGTGTGCTGGGCGTGCTGGGTATGCTGGGCATGCTGGGTGTGCTAGGTGTGCTGGGCGTGCTGAGTGTGCTGGGCGTGCTAGGCGTGCTGGGTATGCTGGGCATGCTGAGTGTGCTGGGTGTGCTGGGTGTGCTAAGTGTGCTGGGTGTGCTGGGCGTGCTGGGTATGCTGGGCATGCTGGGTGTGCTAGGTGTGCTGAGTGTGCTGGGTGTGCTAGGTGTGCTGGGCGTGCTGGGCGTGCTGGGCGTGCTAGCTGGCCTTCACTGCTCCTCCAACACAATGGTCTGGGTCGTACATTCTGAGTTATGTCGTGATCACGCCCAGTTCCGCGCACTTTTCAACATTAACCACACCTCGGTATGGCCTCAGTAGTGTGTCGATAGAATGAAGCACTGTTATGTTTCATTGTAAATGGCTAATAAATGCCTTTTATCCAATTCAGATAGCCACTGTAAGAAAAATATTTAGTATTAATAATGACTTGTGTTTTGTTATCCTATATCCTAGATGATGCTCGTAGACGTAGTACGCTGTGTATGTGTGAAGGTCATGTTCTGCGGTCTCCTTAATGCATCGCCAATTTTCATTATTTTGCATTTGTTGAGGTGAGTTCCAGTAGCCATTTTTTCACATGACGCTGTTTTCATTTCATCTGACAGGGTAAATAGCTTTATGGTGGTGTCTGTTATGATGTGACCTGTTCAGTGGTGCCACTGGTCCTGTGTTGGAGCTACAAGCATGAAGCAGCCACTTGTGACCCTCACTATAGGTCGTTCCTTGAAGGAGAGTTTCCCTGCCTGGCACAAGGACGTGGAATTCTGTTGGTTGCCGGACTATTTCGTGATCCAGGGAAGTGAATGGGTGGATGTCGAGGTGAATAATATTTCAAGCTTGCTTTACTGCAGACTTTTGCTTCAAAGTGACTTCTTGTGCCACATACAGAGATGTGTCCCTGGGTAATGGTGAGTCCAGTGGGTCCTGCAGACGATCAACAAGTTAGACAATGTTAGGAGGAGTGTCTTTGGCATTCATTCATTTGAAATTGACGCTTTCAGTTTTAATTGATGAATTGGACACGCATACTCTTAGTCACCTGCCCCTTTCTGTGTGACTTGTGACTTGCAGCTGACTGTGGAGCACATTCGAATTTTTGCTCACAACAGCAGCATGTCTGCTTAAGTCATTGTAGCATGCTAAGAGTATGTTACATTTTATAGGGTGTAAGTCACACCCATATAGGCATGCCTTCCCAACCAACGAAGGTGCTAAGGGTATAATGAGTAGGGGCCTTCTCGTTATGCTAGCACCTTGGTTCAACCAGCCAATGACATGGAAGCTCGCCAAAGTTGTGAAGCGATGTTGGACACCCGTGAAGCATCATTGGCAGACTTACCTCCAAGTCTGGTCGAAGACGGTTCTCACCGTGTTTCTTGCTTGCAAAACTGCCGTTCTGTACATATCCTCTGTAAGTATTGTACGTATTATTGCTTGCTGTTTGGTGAAAAAATATATAAGTATTTATTCTTTGCTGCCTTTTGCTCGTTCCTCATTTCTGCCTTTGTTATTGTGCTACAACCAGGTGTCAGCACTTAGTTGTGAGTATAATAATACAGCCAGGTGTGAAAGCCACTAGATTACACCTGTGTTCGTAATAGTCGTATTTTTTATTATTTACGAGGTGCCTACAGGGACCTCGGGGAACTTTAATGAGTCTTTTTTGACGCTGTAAATTTATTTAATTTATTTAACTGATGCCGGTTATTTTAACTTGAAGCGATAGTAACTGTGTTATGTTTTATATTCATCACAGAAAAGATTACAGTATTTCGGATCTATAAAAAATTATGAATATTTTCACCAAGGAAATTACCATTCTTTCTGCAGCTTCACTCATTATCCTTTGCTTCTATTCTCAAATTATTTTATATTAAGACTCCAAACCCTGATGGGTTTAGCGGTTGATAATAACAATAATAAATTAAGGTTTGCCTTGATATTAACTGATAATTCATTCCAGTACTTGGGGGGGGGAGCGCGGAGGTCCCAGGGTTCCGTATTATTATTATTACAATCAAGGGGGAAGCGCTAAACCCGGAGGATTATACCGCGCCTGGGGGGGGGATGTGGAAGGCATTCAGGCTTAATTTGGGGAACTGGAGCACAGATCCAATTCCCTAAATCAAGATTATTATTATTATAATCAAGGGGGAAGCGCTAAACCCGGAGGATTATACAGCGCCTGGGGGGGGGATGTGGAAGGCATTCAGGCTTAATTCGGGGAACTGGAGCTCAGATCCAATTCCCTAAATCAAGAGCCCCTCACCAACATCAAGGAACCTTCCTTGAGGGGCCCTAAATCAAGAGCCCCTCACCAACATCAAGGAACCTTCCTTGAGGGGCCAGAGTTCCGTAGCTCGACCGCTAGAGCACTCAGCCCATACACTGAGGTTCATGGTTCGATCCCCCGGTACGGGTGTAAATATTAGGACGTGTTTCCTTAAGACACCTGCTGTCCATGTTTGCTTATCAGTAAAATAGGCACCTGAGTGTTAGTCGACTGGTTTGGGTCATCTCTTGGGGATAAAATTAACCCAATTTGCCCGAAATGCTCTGCATAACAAAGGGCTTTCTATATAGTATGGCACTGATGTCAGTTATGTTCTGTATAAGTTGTATCGTGTATTTGTAGAAATAAAGATTATTATTATTATTATTATTATTATATCCAGGTGTTGTAATTGATGGTGTCCTACGTGCAGTTTGATCCAGGATCAGCGCAAATATCACCATCATATTTTGTGTAATTTGTAGTCTGTTTTCATTTATTTATTTCTTGGCACATCCGAGTATCACAAGGAACAAGAATAACCTAAATGACATTGAATAATTGCTAGACATTCACAAGGACCCACAATGGAAATAAGTCACTCTGACTTTTTTGGGTTATCCCAGGTTCTCTACACATATGCTGCTATGTATGATAATTCTATGTAACTGTATTTGTGTATACCTGAATAAACTTACTTAATGTAAGGCAGTCAGGTACCTTACAACGACCCACAATGTAAGGGAGTCAGGTACCTTACAACGACCCACAATGTATGGGAGTCAGGTACCTTACGAGGACCCACAATGTAAGGCAGTCAGGTACCTTACAACGACCCACAATGTAAGGGAGTCAGGTACCTTACAAAGACCCACAATGTATGGGAGTCAGGTACCTTACGAGGACCCACAATGTAAGGCAGTCAGGTACCTTACAACGACCCACAATGTAAGGGAGTCAGGTACCTTACAAAGACCCACAATGTATGGCAGTCAGGTACCATACAACGACCCCAATGGAAATAAGTCACTGACTTTCTGGGGGTTATCCTGGGTAATTTTCACATATGTTACTATGTGTGATAATTGTACATATGCGGACCTGGCCCTCATTATTATTATAATCAAGGGGGAAGCGCTAAACCCGGAGGATTATACAGCGCCTGGGGGGGGGGATGTGGAAGGCATTCAGGCTTAATTCGGGGAACTGGAGCTCAGATCCAATTCCCTAAATCAAGAGCCCCTCACCAACATCAAGGAACCTTCCTTGAGGGGACCTGGCCCTCAATAAACCTACTATAGTAGTAGTAGTATTTCTTTCATTGATGCCGATGAGGGGCTCTTGATGTAAGAAAATGGATTTGATTTCTCCCTCTTTGAATCAAACTCAGTTATCCCCAATTCTCCCTACGAGTTTAATGCTCCCTTATTAATGTAATACATGTAATTTATAATTACAAAACATTCGATAAACCTGTGTGGTTCATAAGGCAAGAAGACTAATAGGCCTACTTTACAGTCATATTTGTCAGTCGATTTAAGATTGCCCCTAGTGAATTAAAAGTTGCTGAATTTTTTTGTGATTTTTCTTAACTTGTCACTAATTACTCTTGGCCCTCAGCCTCAGGGTGGTCAAGAAGTGGAATGATCTGGATGAAGCGCTAGAAACACTCAACACAATTTTAAGAGCAGGTATGATAGGACGCACGAGTCGAGGGGCAGGTGAATTTGGGAAGCGGAAAGTTGAGGCAAGACCAGGAGCTAAGAATCGACTCCTGCAACACAGAGGTAAGCATGTGCCCTGGTGGCTAAAGCTCTCTTCACACTGTCTGGGTTAGATCCCCAGCGAGGGTAAAAACATTGGGCGTGTTTCTTTACACCGGTTGTCTATGTTCACCCATCAGCAAAATGGGTACCAGGGTGTTAGCCGACTGGTGTGGATCGCATCCTGGGACAAAACTGACCTAATTTGCCCGAAATGCTCTGCATAACAAGCGGCTTTGTATATAGTACGTCATTGATATCAGCTAGGCCTGTATAACTTGTACATGTACTTTTTTTTTTTCAACAAGTCGGCCGTCTCCCACCGAGGCAGGGTGACCCAAAAAAGAATAATAAATTATTATTAATTATTATTAATAATGATGTCCCCGGGGTGACAATATACGCTTTCCGGCTTCTTGCAAAGTTACCTCTTTTACGTTTTCTGTAACAATACTTTCACAGAAAACGAATTAACTTATTAGATAACTTAAATATTTTATGCTACTTTTATTTGTATACTGGTGCATAATTACATTATTATTTTAATCATATAGAAGCACTATACCTGAGAGAACAATAAGGTTAGGAAGCCTAGAGAGCAAATTTCTCAGTTTAAAATAAGAGGAAAGATGTTAGATGGGAAAGTGAAGGTACTGGAAAGACGGAAATAATGAATGTTAAAGGAGAGGCAGCATTATTATAAAAAAAAAAGCACTAAACCCATTAGGGTCATACAGCGCTCAGAGGAGGGCGATTCTATGCACTAGGCAGGAAGGGATAAACACATTGTAATGAGATCTTTTATTGACATTCACCCACACATTCTTTTACAAGTGGCCTGAAAAAAAAATGCCTTTTTATGTCGGTATTTTATCCCATTTCTCTCCATCGTATAGAAGCCTGAAGTGGATGTCGGGGGAAAGTGCACGAGGCAGTGAGTAGAAGAAAATGGGGTAAAGCAGCCGAGATAGATGGGTTTAAGATTTTAAAAACAGGTGGGTATATGTTACTACACTCGTGTGGTGGATGGGGGAGGGGAGTGTTAAACTCATAGGGGTTATGCAGCTCCTAAGGACCTGCGAGGCATTCAGGTTCGATCTCCGAATAGAGAATACAGGTCCAACTCCTTACATCAGGAGCCCCACACCACCATCAATGAACCCCCATTAATTATCTTGTATAATGGAAAAGGGGACAAGATAAATGTACGACAGAGATGAACTTACTAAGTGTACGATGGAATTGCTGAAAGGGTTAGAGGTAAAACAAAGTAGGATTGCACAGAAGCAGGAAGGATTCATTATTATTATAATCAAGGGGAAGAGCTAAACCCATAGGATTATACAGCGCCTGGGAGGGGAGGGATGTGGAAGGCATTCAGGCTTAATTCGGGGAAATGGAGCACAGATCTACTTCCCTAAATCAAGAGCCCCTCACCAACATCAAGGAACCTTCCCGAGATTCAGAAGAGTAGGGGGATGTGTGAACCAAGGGTTAACACTGAAGCATATTAATGTGTGAATATATAGATAAGATAAAGAGCTGTTAAATTTATGGATTTAGGAAAGGTGCATGATAGCATGGATGGGGCCAATATGGCATGTTCCAAATGTATAAAGCAGGTGGTAGGTTACTAAGAGCAGATTAAGTCTTATGCAGCGAGGCTCAGGTTAGGGTATGTAGGAGGGGGGTTATTTCCCAGTAAGATTTAAATAAGGATATATGTACGTAGTGTTTTATTAAACATTTATAAATTAGGCTGCATATGAAGTGAAAGGTAGTGTTGGGGAAAGGTGTAGTTTATTAAAGTAAAATAAGAAGCGCTAAACCTACAAGTCATACAGCACAGCAGGGCAGGAAAGGGTGCAGGGGTATTGGGCAAGAGGGAGAGGTATTATTGGGTCATGGAGTGCAGCAGGGCAGTGGATAGTGTAGGGGTAGAGGGTACAAGATATTGAGACAAAGGGTTGTGAGGAGTGCTAGAGGCGTCGTCATCAGTTTGTGCAGTAAATCAGTTGGTCACAAAGTCAGTGAGAGTCTGGGTTAAAGGAGGGTCCATCAGCAAGAGAAAAGGTGTTGAATCTCATACAAAATGGGAGTTGTTATAGTTGCTCTTTGCCGAAATTCTAATGACAAGTAGATAATTTAATATAGAAAATGGCAAGGCCATAAGGGTAACAGTCTAGGCAATGATACATTGAATATCAGATGGGTCTAAGAAAGACAAGGCAGACCTTAAAATAGATGGGGGGGGTAGTCAGGTGGTCACGTATCTGTGGAAGTTTATCTATGAAGGCTAAAAAGTAAATATACCAGAGCACAGTGGTCTACTCTAATATGGGACGAGAGGTATGGGTTTTAAACGTAACGAGGATGGACGTGGTAAATGTGTTTGACAGCAGTATGTTGTGAATATTATGCAGAGATTTGGGAGCATAGAAATAAAGCAATATGTGGTCAAGGGTATAATTCAGAGCTCAGGAAGGGTTGAGGTGGTTTTGGCATGTAGGTGTTGGAAAATAGGAATAGTAAGAGTGTCTGGGGTGGAAGATAGGAGGGGTAGGGGTCATCCAACAAACAGTTCAAGAGAGTAAAGGAAGCTTTTGAGTTTTAGAGGTTGAGTATCCAACAGACTTGTGCATGTTGTGAGTGAATGGAAACAGTTTTTAGAGGACATTCTTTCATAGTGTGAACAAGGTAACATGAAGACATTCAGGGAAAACTGGTTAGACAGACTAGTCCTGGTGGAAAAAACAGTACCTGCACTCTGGAGTTATGAATGGTGGTCAGGGAAGGTGAGATTAACCAATTGTGATGTCAGCACACTTTGGCAAGTGAAGGAATGATGAATGTTCACCCCCCTTTTTGGGGGGAAGGGGAGGGAAGTGCTATACCAATTACAGGCCATACAGCACTGCTTTACCTTGCATCTTCTGTTAACACATTTTGGGTCTTAAAATAAGTCTCTTTCTTATAGTTTATTAACAAAATTACATTATGATAAAACATGAATTTGCAAAGTCCAACATATAATTAAGCTCATCAAAAGGTTTATAAATTTTTAAAATAATAAAAAAAATGGCACTATAGTATGATGTAATAACATTCAGATACTCTATTTACCCTTTAAGGGAGAAGTGCCTGGATGAAGGGTGCTTGATCCAAGGAACTAGAGCTACTTTCTTTGAATCAAACCTGATAGTCTCCTATTCCTAGTGCTGCATAACTCTCATCAGTTTAGTTTTCCTCATAACTGAACTAAGCACTATACCTGCAAGGGTCATACAGCACAGGGCTTTTTCCCCTGTGAATATAGTAATAATATTCAACATTTTAATAAATGGATAAAATTTTACTTAAATTTATTCAAATGATGGTTGGTCCTAATACACTGGAAGATTATTCAGGGAACTTAAACTATATATTTACTTATTTTGCTTCTACACAAGGAGCTTTTCTATTTCTTGATGCATAATTGTGATTTGAGGTTTAAGTTGAGAACCCTCGTTAGATAATATAGCACACGCCATGACGGCCCGTGACACACCACAGGCACGGCCCAAGGCAGTTTTAGACCTTACAAAAACGTAGGGAACATTCTTGTCTTCACACAATAATGGTAAGTGGAGCAAAATTTCAAGGGGCTCTGCATCTGCTGCCAATACGATCATCTCTGCAATTCCTCGGTTAAGAGCCTGAAAGAAAATTAACTAAAGGTAATATAATACAGTTAATCAAACACTACATGTTGATTTCATTAATTTTTCTAGCCAAAACATTTAAAGATCTTTCTGAGTGGAAGTTTAAGGTACACCTGTTCAATTATCAATGAAATTTTCTTGACCCTTATGATTTTAGTTCTTAGTTATTATTATTATTATCATCACACTGGCCAATTCCCACCAAGGCAGGGTGGCCCGAAAAAGAAAAACTTTCACCATCATTCACTCCATCACTGTCTTGCCAGAAGGGTGTTTTACACTACAATTTTTAAACTGCAACATTAACACCCCTCCTTCAGAGTGCAGGCACTGTACTTCCCATCTCCAGGACTCAAGTCCGGCCTGCCGGTTTCCCTGAACCCCTTCATAAAGGTTACTTTGCTCACACTCCAACAGCATGTCAAGTATTAAAAACCATTTGTCTCCATTCACTCCTATCAAACACGCTCATGCATGCCTGCTGGAAGTCCAAGCCCCTTGCACACAAAACCTCCTTTACCCCCTCCCTCCAACCTTTCCTAGGCCGACCCCTACCCCGCCTTCCTTCCACTACAGACTGATACACTCTTGAAGTCATTCTGTTTCGCTCCATTCTCTCTAAATGTCCGAACCACCTCAACAACCCTTCCTCAGTTCTCTGGACAACAGTTTTGGTAATCCCCCACCTCCTCCTAACTTCCAAACTACGAATTCTCTGCATTATATTCACACCACACATTGCCCTCAGACATGACATCTCCACTGCCTCCAGCCTTCTCCTCGCTGCAACATTCATCACCCATGCTTCACACCCATATAAGAGCGTTGGTAAAACTATACTCTCATACATTCCCCTCTTTGCCTCCAAGGACAAAGTTCTTTGTCTCCACAGACTCCTAAGTGCACCACTCACCCTTTTCCCCTCATCAATTCTATGATTCACCTCATCTTTCATAGACCCATCCGCTGACACATCAACTCCCAAATATCTGAATGCATTCACCTCCTCCATACTCTCTCCTTCCAATCTGATATTCAATCTTTCATCACCTAATCTTTTTGTTATCCTCATAACCTTACTCTTTCCTGTATTCACTTTTAATTTTCTACTTTTGCATACCCTACCAAATTCATCCACCAATCTCTGCAACTTCTCTTCAGAATCTCCCAAGAGCACATTGTCATCAGCAAAGAGCAACTGTGACAACTCCCACTTTATGTGTGATTCTTTATCTTTTAACTCCACACCTTTTGCCAAGACCCTCGCATTTACTTCTCTTACAACCCCATCTATAAATATATTAAACAACCACGGTGACATCACACATCCTTGTCTAAGGCCTACTTTTACTGGGAAATAATTTCCCTCTTTCCTACATACTCTAACTTGAGCCTCACTATCCTCGTAAAAACTCTTCACTGCTTTCAGTAACCTACCTCCTATACCATACACCTGCAACATCTGCCACATTGCCCCCCTATCTACCCTGTCATACGCCTTTTCCAAATCCATAAATGCCACAAAGACCTCTTTAGCCTTATCTAAATACTGTTCACTTACATGTTTCACTGTAAACACCTGGTCCACACACCCCCTACCTTTCCTAAAGCCTCCTTGTTCATCTGCTATCCTATTCTCTGTCTTACTCTTAATTCTTTCAATAATAACTCTACCATACACTTTACCAGGTACACTCAACAGACTTATCCCCCTATAATTTTTGCACTCTCTTTTGTCCCCTTTGCCTTTATACAAAGGAACTATGCATGCTCTCTGCCAATCCCTAGGTACCTTACCCTCTTCCATACATTTATTAAATAATTGCACCAACCACTCCAAAACTATATCCCCGCCTGCTTTTAACATTTCTATCTTTATCCCATCAATCCCGGCTGCCTTACCCCCTTTCATTTTACCTACTGCCTCACGAACTTCCCCCACACTCACAACTGGCTCTTCCTCACTCCTACAAGATGTTATTCCTCCTTGCCCTATACACGAAATCACAGCTTCCCTATCTTCATCAACATTTAACAATTCCTCAAAATATTCCCTCCATCTTCCCAATACCTCTAACTCTCCATTTAATAACTCTCCTCTCCGATTTTTAACTGACAAATCCATTTGTTTTCTAGGCTTCCTTAACTTGTTAATCTCACTCCAAAACTTTTTCTTATTTTCAACAAAATTTGTTGATAACATCTCACCCACTCTCATTTGCTATCTTTTTACATTGCTTCACCACTCTCTTAACCTCTCTCTCTTTCTCCATATACTCTTCCCTCCTTGCATCACTTCTACTTTGCAAAAACTTCTCATATGCTAACTTTTTCTCCCTTACTACTCTCTTTACATCATCATTCCACCAATCGCTCCTCTTCCCTCCCGCACCCACTTTCCTGTAACCACAAACTTCTGCTGAACACTCTAACATTACATTTTTAAACCTACCCCATACCTCTTCGACCCCATTGCCTATGCTCTCATTAGCCCATCTATCCTCCAATAGCTGTTTATATCCTACCCTAACTGCCTCCTCCTATAGTTATGATCATAAAATAATTAAATTTTCTTGGTTGCAAATCTGGAATTATGATGAGATAAAATTCTTGGGATTTCAACAGAAATTGAGACATTATTTGTACTACTAAGAAAATCATCCAAGATGTAACCATAAAGCTTATTCTCAAAATTATATTAAAAGTAGAGTGCCATATTAACCCTTTCAGGGTCCGTCCCGTAGATCTACGGCTTTACGTTCAGGGTCCAAACCGTAGATCTACGCCATGAGCTCAGCTCACTCTGATAAACTGTGAGTGGTACATTTGGGCCTAGATATGAGAGAATACATCTATGTGGTATGTGTGCACCACATAAAACAGATCCTGCAGCACACTGTGTATAATGAGAGAAAAAAAATGAAATCATGATTTTTCGATTAAAACAGCAACTTTGCAGTGTTTTTTCGTATGTTTTTTATAGTTGTATTTGCGATTTCTTGGTCTCATTTGATAGAATGGAAGACATATTACAGAAATAGAGATGATTTTGATTGGTTTTAGCACTGGAAATGGCTTGAAACTGAGCTCAAAGTAGCAGAAATGTTAAATTTTTGCCGATATTCAAGAGTAAACAAACGACCTCATACGTCTAATACACGTCAGCTGGTGGGTCTAATATACATTCACAAATATGGTGATGATATTTATACAATTATTACAGTATTGTATAACAGTAAATCTTCTATTTTTTGGTGTGAATAAAAATTCATTATGTGAATAAAAAATCAAAATGGAATTTATTTGTAAAGCCTCAAAACATAACTAATGAACAGAGGAAATGTTAGTTTAGTGCCAGGAATGCCTACATTGTTCATTCTGGACCCTATTTTGAAATTGGAATATTTTGAACTTTGTGTTAAATTGGCCAAATTAACAATTTCCGATCACTTTATTTTGTAGTTGAAACAGTTGACTTGGCGATTTCTTGTGCTCAATCGATAGAATAGAAGTAATACTAGTGAAATAGCTAAGAATTTGGTTGATTGGAATAATGTAATTGGCCTAAAATGGGAGTCAAAGTCGGCAAAATCGCCGATTCGTAAATATCGCTGACACATCAAAATTCGCGAGAGCATAATTTCGTCAATTTTCCACCAAATTTCGTACTTTTTGTTTTATTACCTTCACAAAAAGATTCTCTACGATTTCATAAGAAAAAATAACAAATTTTTTTTTTGAAAATTCTTGGACACTGGTGCGTGACTCCAGATTTGGGCCTTGGACCCTGAAAGGGTTAAAGAACTGTAAAATCTTACATGCAGCCTCATTTCTGATTAAAACAAGTCTATATTCTTTCTGTTGTAAATCTGATTACAGAATGAAGAAAGAAGTATAGTTGTGAATGTTACAGCAAAGGATGGAGACAATAGAAATGTCATATTTGAGGGCAATGTGTGGTGTAAATATTATGCAGAGGATTCATAGCTTGGAGATTAGGCGATGGTGTGAGGTTACTAAACGTATTATCCCGAGGGCTAAAGAGGGATTGTTGAAGTGGTCTGGACATTTAGAGAATATGGAAAAAACAGAATAATTTGGAGGGTGCATAAATCTGTAGTGGAGGGAAGGGGGGGGGGGTGGTAATGGTCTCCCTAGGATAAGTTAGAGGGGGTAAAAATGGTTTTGTATATGAAGGGCTTAAACATCCAACTGGTGTGTAACAAGGTGTTTGAGTGCAAGCAAGGTAACATTTTGTTAAGGGATTCAGGGAAAACCAGTCCTGGAGGTGGAAAGCACAGTTTCTTCACTCTGGAGGGGGAGCTGGAGATATTTTCAGTTTTGAAATGTAGTATGCACACCTCTGACAAAATAGTGATGGTGAAAGTGTTTCATCTTTTTCAGTCACCCTAACTCAGTGGGAAACACAGTGGTCATTTCCCACTGAGTGACCCAAAATAGTAGAAACACTTTCATCATCAATCATTCCATCACTGTCTAGCCAGAGGCATGCCAATAATACAATTCATTTACTTCAACATCTCTCCATCCTTTCTTTAGAGTGAAGGCACTGTACTTCCCACCTCCAGGATGCAAGTCCAGTTAACCAGTTTCCCTGAATCCATTCATAAATGTTACTTTGATCACACTCCAATAGCTCATCAGGTCCCAAAAACCATTTGCCTCCATTCATTCCTATCTAAAACACACACACACACACACGTACGTACGTGCACATGTGTAGTGTAACCTAAGTGTAAGGAAAAGTAGCAAGATGTACCTGAAATCTTGCACGTTTATAAGACAGAAAAACGACACCAGCAATCCTACC
>NC_091340.1:6428227-6473763 GCF_038502225.1 Cherax quadricarinatus | reverse complement strand
GATAGAGAAAAGGAAGAGAGAGAAGAAGAGGAGAGAGAGAAGAAGAAAAGATAGATGGGAGAGAGAGAGAGAGAAGAGAGAGAGAGAGAAGAAGATAGAGAGAAGAAGAGAGAGATAGAAGAGAGAGAGAAGAGAAGAAGAAAGAAGAGAGATAGAGAGAGAGAGAGAGAAAAAGAGAGAGAGAAATAGATGGAGTAGAGAGAGATAAAAGGAGAGAGAGATGGGAGAGAGAAGAGAGAAGATAGAGAGAGATAGAGAGAGAGAAATTTAGAGAGAGAGATGAGAGAGAAGAAGAAGAGAGAGATAGAGAGATAGAGAGAGGGAGATGGGGGGAGAGAAGATAGAGAGAGGGGGGAAGAGAGATGAGAGAGAAAATAGAGAGATGAAAAAGAGAGATGAGAAAGAGATAGAAAAGGAGAGATAGAAGTAAGAGAGAGATAGAAAAATAGAGAGATAGAGAGAAAATAGAGAGAAAATGAGAGATAGTAGATGAGAGAGAGAGATAGAGAGATAGATTAGGACTGTTTAATGAGCCCTTATCAGTCCATTATTGAAATGTATTTACAACAGTCAAATGCTGTGTTTGATTAAGAATTATGTTAGATTTCCTTGGACGAGGCATAAACTTTATCCACAACTCAGGGCAAAAGAGCAGCAGCAGCAACAAAATCCAACACTTTTTTTTTTTTGTGTGTGTGGGGGAGGGGGAGGGGGCAGATTCAACTCTGCAGATTTGAATTTACAAGATAAGAGCTGTTATCCATCTGCTTATTTCAAAGCCTAGCCCTATTTAAGATATTCTTAACACCCTTACCAGGATTCGACTAACAACAGTTGACTAACACCCAGGTAAATACAAGGTACTTTACTGCTAATTGAACAAGGGCAACAGATGTAAGAAATTATATTCACCTCCACCTGCCCTCGGATCAAACCCAGACCCTTCATTTGCAATTCTAAAACAACTACCTCTGTGCTTAAATTATAATTATAAAAAAGCACTAAACCTACAAGGGTCACACAGTGCAGTGGGGCAGGGGATATTGCTGGGGGTGTGGGTAGTAAGATGGAGAGGTAGAAAGGGCTGTGAGGAGTGTTAGAGGCAGTATCAAAGTTTGTGCAGTAAATCAGTTGTCAAAAAGTCAGTGAGTGTTTTTTGAGTCGAAGGTGAGTCCGTCAGCAAGGGCATTAGAGCGGTGATGACGGAGGTAAATTCTGCGCACCTGTTGACAGGACCGGATAGTCCAACAGAATATGGCTAATAGAAACTGGAACCCAACAATTTTCAGAGTGGAACAGGGCACCTCTCCATGAGATACCCATGAGTAAGACTAGTGTGTCCAATGCGAAGATGGGAGAGTGTAGTCTCCCAACAAGAAGATGGCAAGGAACCTATACTTGGTTTAATAGAATGTAATTTGTTATGTAGTATCAGCTCAGACCAATGTTGTTGCAAAAGGTTGTGAAGCTGGTTAGAATTACAGCAAAATAGTCTGTGAATGGAACACCTCTATATGAAACTGGAAGGTCATGTACTACTGACTGCACAGCAGTATCTGCCTGTTCATTGGCCGGTACGTCAACATGACCAGGGATCAAAAAAAGAAAAGTGCTAGATACACAGCTGCAAACCCAGCACCATCGAAAGATTTATGGTGTACACTGCCTCACCTACCATCAAGTCCAACAAACTAACCCAGGGCTAATCGAGGGGGGTATACAAGTGACCAAGAGATATAGTAGCAACCATAAGACCAAAAGGTTGCCATGCCCTCCGATGCTCACCTCGCCCCAGTCAACTACACTGCTCCAATGAACAACAGAGAAAGATTAAAACCAAATGATTCAACGAAGACAACAGTGAACCTCTTATTTGACCTCTATTCCCCTCACCACCAAAGCAGTATATTGCTCATCTGCTGGAAACTGCTCCACCAGCAAGCTCAACTTCCAGACATATGGAAACAAGAGGCATATGGATCATCATGCATGGTATTACGAACACAGGTAAAAATGGCCTGTGAGACCTGGTCATAATGGGATTGGAGCAAACAAACTCAGCAGTAGGCTATAATGGATATTTTGCCTTCACCTACTATAAACAGGTATGTACACTATGTACAATATGTACAGATAGAATAATAATAAGTGTACAGCACAGTGACAGATGGCAAAGCAGAAGCCAGAGTGCACTGTACTGAACCAGCAGGTAAGCAAGTCTGCCAATGCTTACTGCAAGTGAACCATGGTGGTTCAGCTTTGGTGGGCTTGTCTGTGATTGGTCAATGAACCAAGGTACTGATTTAACGATGGGTACCCTATCAATCGTTAAACCCATAGCACCCAGTCTGCTGGTTGGGAGGCAGCCTATGTGGGAGTGTGACATATGCCGAATAAATTGTAACATACTCTTTACATGCTACACATGGCAAATCAGAAAGAGAGAACTTAGTTTGGCCTCAGTAAGTTGTGGCCACACCAGGGAAGTTAAAGGCCACACAAAATGGCCACAATATTGAGCAGTATAACCCATCACCAGCAATGTAAAAGGAATGTAAAAAAAGAAATCATAAGAAATGATTTTCTAGACACATGGTAACTGAGTGAACCAAAGCAAGGAAGTAGAACACTCAACAGAATTTTGACTCTCCCCTCGGTTAAGTCAATAATAGACAACAAAAGTTTAAAGCCATCATGTCTGGTCCAGTAAGAGAAAAGTCCAACACTAGCTGCCATCTGCAGTAATCTCTTTATACAGCTTACCAAAACTTAGGGATACAAAAGCACTTCTCCTTCATCTCTTATCTATAATTGGTTCTGGGTATTATCTTCCCCACTGTGCAGTATCAGACCAGGCCTCTTAGGTTAAGAAGGAAATATTCCAAGATGAACTATTAAGATGCACATATAAAAGGTATGTGTATAGTGAAAGTAAAAGCTTTACCCACCATCATATACATGCTCATAAAGCAGCAAGAAAGTCAGCAATTCTCTCAGTGCAAAAAATGTTAACAGATTTCAAGCATTACACAAATGGCAGAATAATAGTCCATCCTGGAA
The DNA here is from genome assembly GCF_038502225.1 of Cherax quadricarinatus. NCBI lineage: Eukaryota > Metazoa > Arthropoda > Malacostraca > Decapoda > Parastacidae > Cherax > Cherax quadricarinatus. The sequence goes on along the minus strand of NC_091340.1, from coordinate 6,470,703 downwards.
TGGTTGCTGCCTACCAGCCTACTATAGTACTATGTTTAGTAGCTCTCAAGTAGATTCCAGAGATCATTGCCTTCACAGTCTTAAGTCACAGGCAAGGCCTCCTGGCTGATGGCCTAATCAATAAGACTGCTGGTGCTAGCAAATACAGTTGAACATAGGCATCATCACAGTCCATCTGATCAGGAGCTGACTAAAGAAACTTACTGTTTATATAATACTGTACTGTAGGAAAAATACAAGTATTTGAAAGCTTAAATTATTTTTTCATTGGCAAATTACATTATACAATTTTACATTTACAAAAATATTTGCATGCAAGTAAATAGATAACCTCTTACACATTTATTTACATAATACAAGATGCATTATTGTAGTGCTCCTGGCTAAAACTGACATACAGGATAGCAATGCGTGGATATTTCATGGACTGTCACGGTGAGTTTTGTATGACAAATCTGCATTACTGACCCAGGTGTTGCTGCCACCTAGTGAATGGCAAACTATGCATACCATGATTGTGGTGATGCTTAGGCATAATAATATCAGCAAGACATGTGCAACAGTTTGTTCTTTATTTACAAGATGTTTTGCCTGCTCAGCAGGCTTCTTCAGTCAATATGCAGAGGAGAAAATGGAAATAGTGGAGATGTAGAAATGAGGTTATCAGGACTAATCATAACTCCATGTCCAGTACTTCTGTTGTCTCCTCAGTATTTCAACTGAAGGAACCTGCCAAGCAGACAAAACCTCTTTGCAAATAAAGATACCAAATTGTTGCACATGTCTAACTCTCCTACCTGTCAGTATTTTATACCATTATTGCAATAGTGTCAAATTAAGCAGTACAGCCAGATATGTGGGGCAGAAGAGAAAAAAAAATTAAAAGCAATGAATTCTTGTACTCAAGAGTGGTACACTTTCCTGGCAAGATTGTACAGCGGTACCTCAAGTTTCGAACAGCTTTCAACTCGAACAATTATGTATTTTTTATAACTGCTTTTGTAAGTGTATTTTTGGGGGTCTGAAACTGATTAATCTAATCTACATTATTCCTCATGAGAACAAATTCATTCGGTATCGGCATTCGAACAGCCTTCTGGAATGAATTAAGTTCGTAACTCAAGGTGCCACTGTACTTGCATTCCTGGTTTTTCAACCTACTCAACTACTGTCTTCCACCAAGGCAGGGTGACTCAAAGAAGGCAACACATTTACCATCACTCATTCGAACTCTTTCTTGCCAGAAGTGTGGTGACATCACCATTCAGATCACCCTCCTACTGCAACACCCCCATCCTTCCTTTGGAATGCAGCAATTGCCCTTTCCACCTCCAGAACACATTTAATTCATTCCCAGATGCTGTATGACCCTCAAGTGCTTAATACCATAACACTTAGGGTCATACCAACCTCAAAAGAACACATGACCATAACACAATGCACAGATCACTCTTTGATGTTCCTCGTGTCCATCTCACGCTATGCAAAAACTCAATGCACATAAAAGGCCCTAAAATCTGGAATTCATTACTTGTGAATATAAAAGAAACTGTTTATAAATTCAACTCTCTTCTCAAAAATTACTTACTCACCCACAACTAAATAAATACTGAATAATTGTATCTCATAAATTGTATCTCATAAATGTTTCTCATTATTGTATCTCATAAATGTCTAACCTGTGACCCAATCAAACTTTATTTTTTAATTACATTACCTAACAGAATACTCCATTCTACTGAATGCTCAGCAACACAGTAAATGACCATATGACCTGTCTTTGTAATACAGTGGACCCCCGGTTAACGATTTTAATCCGTGCAAGAGGGCTCATCGTTATGCGAAATAATCGTTATGCGAATGAATTTTCCCCATAAGAAATAATGGAAATAAAATTAATCCGTGCAAGACGCCCAAAAGTATGAAAAAAATTTTTTTTTACCACATGAAATGTTAATTTTAATACACACAAACTGAAAAAGGCATGCACAATTAAATGACACTTACTTTTATTGAAGATCTGGTGATGATTGATGGGATGGGAGGAGGGGAGAGCATTATCTTCTTACTGTTTAGAAGGGGAATCCCCTTCCATTAGGACTTGAGGTAGCAAGTCCTTTTCTGGGGTTACTTCCCTTCTTCTTTTAATGCCACTAGGACCAGCTTGAGAGTCACTGGACCTCTGTCGCACAACAAATCTGTCCATAGAGCTCTGTACCTCCCGTTCCTTCAAGACTTTCCTAAAATGGGCCATAACATTGTCATTGAAATAGTCACCAGCACGGCTTGCAACAGCTGTGTCAGGGTGATTTTCATCTATAAAGGTTTGCAGTTCAACCCACTGTGCACACATTTCCTTAATCTTTGAAGTAGGCACAATGGATTCCACAACTGGCATAGGCTTCTCAGGGTTAGCCCCAAACCCTTCAAAATCTTTCTTAATTTCCATACTAATTCTCACCCTTTTTACCACAGGGTTGGCACTAGAAGCTTTCTTGGGGCCCATGGTCACTTATTTTCCAGAAACAGCACCGAAAACACTGTAATAATACGAAATATTCCGAGTGTATGCTTGGATGTTACCGCGGAGGCTGGCTGGTAAACAATGGGACGGCCGGCACATGTGAGGGCACATTGGACGCGTCTCGGACGAAAATCGGTAAGCGGGTTTTTAATCGGTATGCGCGGCAAAAATTTTGCGATAAAAGTAATCGGTATGCGGAAAAATCGCTATGTGATGCCATCGTTATGCGGGGGTCCACTGTACTCATTTGTGCTAAATTGTTATCTGTTTGCAATAATGTTTTTACCACTGAATATATCATTGCTTAGTTAAGATTAAGTTAATTTTAAGCCTGCCCATAATGCTCTGCATACAAGGGGCTTTGGCATGTTGCACTGTAATAACTGTATTCCTTTGTACTTCACTGTATCATGTTCAAATTAATAAATAAATAAATAAATACAGCACCTGGGAAAAGAAGGTAATCAGGTTTGATCCAAGGAAGAGAGTACTCTACTTCTTTAACCACTTGAGGGTTCGTGCCATTGTTCTGTGTGTTTGAAGCCCCCAGTCTTGTGCTCATTCCCCTCATGCTTTTGTTCCTACCCTTTGTTGGCACCTCCTGATACTGGAGTACCACAGGGAAGTGTCCTTGGTCCCCTGCTCCTCTTATACATCAATGATCTTCCCAACATATCAACACCTGAAACCCTTTCTCTTTGCTGACGACAATTTATGTCATCTCCCACCCTAATCTTGCCACCCTCAACACCACTGTTAATGAGGAGCTACTCAAACTATCTACTTGGATGACAGCCAATAAACTTACACTGACAAAACCTTCTATATTATGTTTGGCAACAGAGCAGGTGTTGCATAACTTAACATCAAGATCGACAACACTCTTATTGCCAGACATAATGAGGGCAAATTCCTAGGCCTGCACCTCGACAGCAACCTGAATTTCAGCACCCATATTCAACACACAAAAAATGTATCCAAAACAGTTGGGATCCTCTCCAAGATACATTACTACATGCCACAATCTGCCCTTCTGACACTATACCATTCACTCATTTATCCCTACCTCACCTATTCTATTTGGGCTTTGGGATCAACTGCAGCATCACACTTAAAGCCAATAAGAACCCAACAAAAAGCCACAGTAAGAATAATCACACAATCCAATCCCAGGCAACACCCCCCCCCCCCCCACTCTTCATAGATCTAAACTTACTGTTAAGAACATCCACACTTACTACTGTGCAACCTACATTTACAGAACCTTAAATTCCAATATTAACCCTAACCTAAAACACTTTGATAGTTGTGACAGGACCCACAGGCATAACACAGGACACAAACATCTCTATGACATTCCCCCTGTCCGGCTAAACCTATGCAAAAATTCAACGTATATAAAAGGGCCTAAAATCTGGAACACCCTACCTGAAAACTCTAGAACTGCAGACACATTCATCACTTTCAAAACTACCATCAGAAAACATCTCATCTCCCTGACACACCCCTCAGATAACTACATAAAAACCGCCTCTTCTCTTGTATCATACACACAAAAAACAACTTAGACCTCCCCTCGATATCTGTGATTCCCCACAATTCGCACCTACACTCATGCAATTGACTATAAACATAGAAATATGTGATACAACTACATGTATTACCTAATGAATCTTAACTAGTCACAAGTTTGCCTGTGATACTCCAATATAGGAGCTTCAATGGAAACTATGTATTGTACCAAAACAAAACCATTCACATTGCTAAATTTATGAACTGTAATGCAGTTAATTAGCCTTAATACCAATATGCTCCATAATGTGTACCAATGAAGAGTTTTGAATTAATCTTAGTTTGCCTGATATGCCTAGTCATGCTAGGTGTGAGTGACCCTCTCTGTAATTAGTTTTATATACAGTGGAACCTCGACCAACCATATTAATCTGTTCCAGAGAGCTTGTTCTTAGCCAAATTTATCGTTAGGCAAATTAATTTTTCCCCATAAGAAATAATGGAAATCCAATTAATCCGTTCCACACACCCAAAAGCATGAAATTTTTTTTATCACATGAAATATACATTTTCCTACACAGAAAAACAAGGATACATGCACAATAAATACTGTACTAAATAAAGAATAAATGACACTTACCTTTATTGAAGATGTAGTGATGAGTGATGAGATGGGAGGAGGGGAGATGGAGGTGTACTATTGTTTGGAAGGGGAATTCCATTTTAGGAAAATCTTAAAGGAATGTGAGGTAGAGCGCTATGGACAGATTTTTGGTGCTACAGAGGTCCAGTGACTCAAGCTGGTTCTAGTGGCATTAAAAACAAAGGGAGGTAACCCCGGAGAAGGACTTGCTACCTAAAGTCCTTGTGGAAGGGGATTCCCCTTCCAAACAATAATATACCTCCATCCTCTCCCCTCCTCCCGTCTCGTCACTAAGTCTACAATGAAGGTGTCATTTTATGAATTATTAATGTATTTATTCTGTATGTCTCATTGTTTTCTGTGTAGGAAAATGTATATTTCATGTGAAAATATTTTTTTTAATACTTTTGGGTGTCTGGAATGGATTTTTTATTTGTTTTTACTTTTGCATTACATATTTTTAGGCCTAGCACTTTTGCACATTTAATTAATGATAGTGTAAACATTTTTAGGCTTTCATATGCCCAGGCAAGTGAAAAAAAGGCAGCGATTCGCTTTACAGTGGTGGCCTGGAACCTAACCCCCGCATTAGCAAAGCATGTCTGTTTCTGTAAACTGGCAAAAAAAATTAAATGAAATATTTGAGTAAGGGGAAACTTTAAAGGTAGGAGCATGCTTTAGCAGAAGCAAAGGAAATTTCATTCAGTATCCCACAAACATGGGAAATAAATGAGAAGCAACACACATCAGTGCTCCAACCTGGGGGGTATAGCACACTACTCAACCGTACTAGGAGGCCGTAAACATGTCAAGTCCCTGTTTTACGGCCTCCTAGCATGGAGGAGTCAGTGAGCAATTTTGGCAGTCATTGATATCTTTTAGAATTTTGAAGCTCATGAGTTTAATAAATACCTGAAATGCCAAAAGATTTTTTGCCAAACTGCACAACCTGCAACAGGAGATACAGTACTTTACATTAAAAATGTGTTAAGGGCAAACTAAGGGAACTAACAAAAAGTGAGTGAGGATCACTACAAGGTGCAAGCAAGCAAGGACAACATTCATTTAACAAGGTGTATCAAGGAGTCAAGGCAAAGTATGTGGAAGAAATCATGTATGCCTCTGGAGAAAGTACAGTGTAGGCCTAAGAACCAAAATGTAAATAAGAAGTTCCTGATTCTACAGTATATGGAAAATGGTCTACATATATGGTTAACTATGTTTTTAACTTATCATTTACACGATGAATGCTATACGTGTCCATGGCTTTACACAGATGTGCTGAAGAATCATGGCAGCTGTATCAGGCTCACTCAGGATTCCACATAAAAAGCTTCAACATGTACATGCAGCAGTTTTTCAATTAAACTCATTCTTCATTTACTCTGACTTCCTACAATAAATATATTCATCACTAACTATAAGCTAAGGACAACAATATTTTAAGTAATGTGTTTACTGTATATGCATTTTTTAGGCCTATCTCTATTGTTCACTTAACATATGCTAGTGTAAACAGGTTATCTGGCTTTTATATGCATTTGAAGTGAAAAAAAGGCAATGTTTCACTTTACAGTAGCCCAGAGCCTAACTTGCTGTGGGGCCTGCCTGTATATCAAACATACAAAATTACTGATAGAAACAGAATATGAATTTGCATAAAATGAACCTGCATAGGCAAGAGGGAACCTGAATTTAAATACATGTATCTGTATTATTCTCATTGGATATTGCTGACTATAGTTATAATTGCAAACACACACTAGTGATATAAATTACATCATTAACTCATTCCTTCCTCACATAAAGCACATCAAGATCCAAAGTTAAATAACTCAACTTCAATATGTTAAGGTCACTTTGCTAAAACGTGCTTAGGTTAGTGAATTTACAATTTGTTTTACCCTTTCATCTTGATAAATAGAATACAGCCTCTCCTCGCTTAACAATGGAGTTCTGTTCCTAAGACCTTGCTGATAAATGAATTCGTCACTAAGTGTCAACCATCCTTGATATTGTTTTGTCATCTTTGCATCATTTATAACATTTCTAGTATATTTTTAAATGTTTATACAGTAGTGTACTGCATATTGTAATAAACAGAACAGAGGAAATCAGCTCTAATATACATTGTATTTTGGTATGCATACTGGTCAGAGCCCGTCATAAGTCAGAGTTGTCGGTAAGTACATCTCTAGGTGAGGAGAGGCTGCACTATAATATAGCCCAAGAGCAAAAATCAATCCCACTCTTAAACCATAATTCCTTTACATTTGAAGGCTATTAGTTCAGATCAATTGAAAGAGATATGTTCTGAACTTCTAATTAACCTGAACCAGGCTATGCAAAAACTACTGAAACTACAACAATTTGCGGAAAGTTTTCAAAGACGAAACATTAAGCATTGAATAAAAAAATGATACTCACCAATTCCTGTTTTCACTATCATCTTATAAAGCAATGCACTCACCTAGTTGCATTTGCAGAGGTCGATCACATCTCAAGGCCCTGCCTCTCAACTATAACCGACTGGTTTCCATGGACCAATCATATCTACTGCCCTCATGACACTGTAGAATTTGCCTCCGTCATCTCTTCATCTAGTGCATTCCACTTTACTCGCCGCCCTCAGACTGGAAAATGCTTCCCAACACCCCTAAGGCCCAAGTATCTTGAGCAATGTGTATGCAGAGAGCCTCGTAAATATGCACATCCATAAGTACACCTTTGGCAAACTATTTGCTTGACAGATTCGAGAAGAGCCAGTGAAACCTTTGTATGAGAGACGGTGCCCCTTGCCATACTGCCAGAGAAATTATTGGCTAAATGACTGATTAGCATACGATAATGACTGGCCTAGAAACTTGCTGGGCTTAAAACCAAGAGAACATTCGGAAACTTAAAAATAAACTTATCAGCATGAACATGTGCTCTAACCCCAAAATCTCAATCTGGGCAGTTCATGACCTGGTAGGCAAAGCTCTCACTTCACATGCAAAGTGTCTGGGTTCGATTCCCAGCAAAGTTGGAAACACTGGGTGTGTTTCCTTGCACCTGTTGTCCCTGTTCACCTATCAGTAAAATGGGTACCTGGGTGTTAGTCAACTGGTGAGGGGTCACATCCTGGGACAAAATTTACCCAATTTGCTTGAAATGCTCTGCATAACAAGGGGCTTTCTATATAGTAGTACATTTAGTATGTCATTGATGTCAGCTAGGCCTGTATATCTTGTACATGTACTTGCAGAAATAAAGATATTACAGTATATTGTTATTATTATTAAGCAGGTGTGGGGGGGTGCCAACATTTTTATCCTACCCAAGTTAGCCTTATGGGGCAGGCAAACTAGTTTGGGTGAGGAACACACATTTCAGTACATGTATTAGTATATATTTAATATACAGTGGAACCCCGGATTTTGCATGCACTGGATATCAGACTTTTCGGATTTCAGACACTTTTGTGCGAAATTTTGCTTCGAATTTCAGACCACGTCCCAGGAATCGCACATACTGTGGAACCTCAAAAATCGAATGTATCACATATCGAACGTTTCGAAAATAAGATCTTTTTTCGGACAAACTGCATCCCTATTATCGAACGTGCCCCTATTTTCGGACCGCCAGGTACGGGACCTGTCTGCCGGCCCGCTCTCTCCGCGCAGGCGCCGTGAGCAGTCTAGCTTTGTTTATGCTTGAGTGAACACTAACCTGCGCTCTCATTCACGCATTTTACGATTATTTCGTTGTGTTTAGTGCTTGTAGGACTGTGAAATAAGCTGCCATGGGCCCAAAGAAACTTGCTAGTGATACCCCTGTGGTAAAGAAAGTGAGAAACACCATAGTTGTGAAGAAGGAAATAATACAGAAGTATGAGAGTGGTGTGAGACTTGTTGAGCTTGCCAGGATGTATGGGAAAAGCAAGTCGACCATCAGTTTTATCCTGTCAAAGAAAGAACAAATCAAGGAAGCTGATGTTGCGAAAAGTGTTAATATGCTAACCAAAAAAAGACCACAAATAGTTGAAGAGGTTGAGAAGTTGTTGCTGGTGTGGATCAAGGATAAAGAGATTGCAGGTGATAGTGTTTCAGAGATGATTATTTGCCAAAAGGCAAGGAAGTTGCATGCTGATCTGGTACAGAAAACTCCTGGAACCAGTGCTGATAGTGAATTTAAGGCCAGCAGAGGCTGGTCTGACAGATTTAAGAAGCGTAGTGGCATACACAATGTTGTAAGACATGGTGAGGCAGCCAGTTCAGACAAACGGGCGGCTGAGAAGTTTGTACAGGAGTTTACGGGGTACATAGACAGTGAAGAATTGAAACCTGAACAAGTGTTTAATTGTGGCGAAACAGGCTTGTTTTGGAAGAAAATGCCAAAAAGGACCTTCATCACACAGGAGGAAAAGGCACTGCCAGGACACAAGCCTATGAAAGACAGGCTTACTCTTTTGTTCTGTGCTAATGCTAGTGGTGATTTTAAAGTGAAGCCTTTACTTGTGTATCATTCAGAAAATCCCAGTGTGTTTAAGAAAAACAATGTCTTTAAGAACAAGTTATGTGTCTTGTGGAAAGCTAATCATAAGACATGGGTCACAAGACAAATTTTCAAAGACTGGGTCCATGAAGTGTTTGGCCCCAGTGTGAAAAAATACCTCCAGGAAAAGAAATTGCCACTCAAGTGCCTCCTGTTAATGGACAATGCTCCTGCTCATCCTCCAAACTTATTAGACCTCTTGTCTAAGGACTTCAGTTTTATAAAAGTGAAGTTCTTGCCTCCTAACACCACTCCTCTCCTCCAGCCCATGGACCAGCAGGTCATTTCTAACTTCAAAAAACTCTACACAAAAGCAGTGTTTGAAAAGTGCTTTGAAGTGACCACAGACACTAAGTTGGCCCTAAGAGAGTTCTGAAGGAATCACTTCAACATCTACAGCTCCATAAGCCTTATAGGTAAGGCTTGGGAGGGAGTGACTTCCAGGACTTTGAACTTTGCTTGGAGACAATTGTGGCCAGATTGTGTCCAAAAGAGGGATTTTGAAAGGTTTGAGGCTGACCCTGACCCAGCTCACCCTCTGCCTGTTGTAGACTCTATTGTGGCAATGGGGAACACTCTGGGGTTGGAGGTGAGTGGTGAGGATGTGGAAGAGTTGGTGGAGGACCACAGGGAAGAGCTAACCACTGAAGAGCTGCAAGAGCTTCATCTGGAACAGTATCAGACCACAGCTGAGGAACTTGCTTCAGAGGAGGAAGAGGAAGTGGATGAGGTGCCTTAATCAAAGATTAAGGAGATTTGTGCCAAGTGGAATGATGTCCAAATGTTTGTGCAGAAGTACCACCCTGAGCAAGCTGAAACAAGCCATCTTTGCTAAAAGTTCAGTGGACAGTTATTTTGTGAGACGGGTCCAGTGATTCTCAAGCTGGTCCTAGTGGCATTAAAAGACAGAGAAGAGAAGTAACCCCAGAGAGGGCTTTACCTGAAGTCCTCATGGAGGGGGATTCTCCTTCCAAACACTAACCCCAACTCCCTCTCTCCACCAATCTCCAATAAAGGTAAGTAAAAATTTTATTTTATATGTATTACTATACATAATTAAAAACTATAGTATTTGTTGTATGTAAAACTGGAATTAATCTCTATAAAATGTATTTTTTGTGTGAATATTATTGGGTTTCTGGAACGGATTAATTGTATTTCCATTATTTCTTATGGGAAATATTGCTTCGAATTTCAGACTTTTCGAATTTAGAACTAGCTCCTGGAACGGATTAAGTTCAATTTTTGAGGTTCCACTGTATCATAAGTGTCCGCCCACCCGGGGAACGCTGTCAATCTGGCCTTGTCACTGCTGGAGTGAGCATATATCCGAAACAAATCGCAATTTTTGTGCTCGTTTATTGATTGTGAAATAAGCCACCATGGCCCCCCAAAAAAGTTCAAGGTGTCAGCCCTCTGGTAAAGAAATTTAGAAACACAATAGAATTAAATCAAATCAAGTTTATTCTCTATGAAGATTACAATGCAGGGTTTACATATTTTAGGATACTGTGTGGTTTACATGTTATAAAATACTAATTACAGTGGGGGGCCACTATCACACCTAGCATGGCTAGGCATTTCGGGCAGACTAAGATTAATTCATAACTAAATTATTACAGATTATGGAGCAAGTTGGTATTAACCCTTTCAGGGTTTTGGCCGTACAAGTACGGCTTATGCGCCAGAGTTTTTGACGTACTAGTACGCATAAATTCTAGCACCCTCAAATCTAGCAAGAGAAAGCTGGTAGGCCTACATATGAAAGAATGGGTCTATGTGGTCAGTGTGCGCAGTATAAAAAAATCCTGCATCACACAGTGCATAATGAGAAAAAAAACTTTGACCGTGTTTTTGGTTTAAAACAGCGACTTTGCACTGTATTTTCGTATGGTATTTATTGTTGTATTCTAGTTTTCCTGGTCTCATTGTATAGAATGGCAGCCATATTACAGAAATTGAGATGATCTTGATTGGTTTTACAATGAAAAGCACCTTGAAATTGAGCTCAAAGTAACAGAAATGTTAAATTTTTACCAAAGTTCAAAAGTAAACAAATCATGCCAAGCGTCCAATACACGTCAACTGGCGAGTCTAATATTCTTTCACAAGTGCGTCAATATTATTTATACCATTTCTACACTAATGCAGTAGTCTGCATAACAGTAAATCTTATTATTTTTGTGAGAATAAAAAATCAAAGTGGAAAGCAAAAGAAATGTAAGAGGGGCCTGGGGATGTGACTAATGAACAGAGGAAATGTTATTTTAGTGCCAGGAATGTCTTTCTTGTTTATTCTGGACGCTATTCGGAAATTGGCATCTATTGAAATTTGTGTGAAATTGGCAAAATTGCTAAGTTCTGAACACTTTATTGGATAGTTGAAATCGGTAAATGGGTGGTTTCTTGTACTCATTCGATAGAAGAAACGGAGTTCTAGCGAAATAGTTATGATTTTTGTCGACTAGTACACTGGAATTGGCCGAAAACAGGGCTCAAAGTGGGCAAAACGCCAATGCGTAAACATCGTCGAGACCGCTAACTTCGCGAGAGCATAATTCCGTAAGTTTCCCATCAAATTTCATACTTTTGGTGTCATTATCATCGGGAAAAGATTCTCTATTACCTGGAGTTTACCTGGAGAGAGTTCCGGGGGTCAACGCCCCTGCGGCCCGGTCTGAGACCAGGCCTCCTGGTGGATCAGAGCCTGATCAACCAGGCTGTTGCTGCTGGCTGCACGCAAACCAACATACGAGCCACAGCCCGGCTGATCCGGAATTGACTTTAGGTGCTTGTCCAGTGCCAGCTTGAAGACTGCCAGGGGTCTGTTGGTAATCCCCCTTATGTGTGCTGGGAGGCAGTTGAACAGTCTCGGGCCCCTGACACTTATTGTATGGTCTCTTAACATGCTAGTGACACCCCTGCTTTTCATTGGGGGGATGGTGCATCGTCTGCCAAGTCTTTTGCTTTCGTAGTGAGTGATTTTCGTGTGCAAGTTCGGTACTAGTCCCTCTAGGATTTTCCAGGTGTATATAATCATGTATCTCTCCCTCCTGCGTTCCAGGGAATAAAGGTTTAGGAACCTCAAGCGCTCCCAATAATTGAGGTGTTTTATCTCCGTTATGCGCGCCGTGAAAGTTCTCTGTACATTTTCTAGGTCGGCAATTTCACCTGCCTTGAAAGGTGCTGTTAGTGTGCAGCAATATTCCAGCCTAGATAGAACAAGTGACCTGAAGAGTGTCATCATGGGCTTGGCCTCCCTAGTTTTGAAGGTTCTCATTATCCATCCTGTCATTTTTCTAGCAGATGCGATTGATACAATGTTATGGTCCTTGAAGGTGAGATCCTCCGACATGATCACTCCCAGGTCTTTGACGTTGGTGTTTCGCTCTATTTTGTGGCCAGAATTTGTTTTGTACTCTGATGAAGATTTAATTTCCTCATGTTTACCATATCTGAGTAATTGAAATTTCTCATCGTTGAACTTCATATTGTTTTCTGCAGCCCACTGAAAGATTTGGTTGATGTCTGCCTGGAGCTTTGCAGTGTCTGCAATGGAAGACACTGTCATGCAGATTCGGGTGTCATCTGCAAAGGAAGACACGGTGCTGTGGCTGACATCCTTGTCTATGTCGGATATAAGGATGAGGAACAAGATGGGAGCGAGTACCGTGCCTTGTGGAACAGAGCTTTTCACCGTAGCTGCCTCGGACTTTACTCTGTTGACGACTACTCTCTGTGTTCTGTTAGCGAGGAAATTATAGATCCATCGACCGACTTTTCCTGTTATTCCTTTAGCACGCATTTTGTGCGCTATTACGCCATGGTCACACTTGTCGAAGGCTTTTGCAAAGTCTGTATATATTACATCTGCATTCTTTTTGTCTTCTAGTGCATTTAGGACCTTGTCGTAGTGGTCCAATAGTTGAGACAGACAGGAGCGACCTGTTCTAAACCCATGTTGCCCTGGGTTGTGTAACTGATGGGTTTCTAGATGCGTGGTGATCTTGCTTCTTAGGACTCTTTCAAAGATTTTTATGATATGGGATGTTAGTGCTATTGGTCTGTAGTTCTTTGCTGTTGCTTTACTGCCCCCTTTGTGGAGTGGGGCTATGTCTGTTGTTTTTAGTAACTGTGGGACGACCCCCGTGTCCATGCTCCCTCTCCATAGGATGGAAAAGGCTCGTGATAGGGGCTTCTTGCAGTTCTTGATGAACACAGAGTTCCACGAGTCTGGCCCTGGGGCAGAGTGCATGGGCATGTCATTTATCGCCTGTTCGAAGTCATTTGGCGTCAGGATAACATCGGATAGGCTTGTGTTAATCAAATTTTGTGGCTCTCTCATAAAAAATTCATTTTGATCTTCGACTCTCAGTCTGGTTAGCGGCTTGCTAAAAACTGAGTCATATTGGGACTTGAGTAGCTCACTCATTTCCTTGCTGTGTAGGACCCATCTTGTTTAAGTAGGGGCCCAATACTGGACGTTGTTCTCGATTTTGATTTGGCATAGGAGAAGAAATACTTTGGGTTTCTTTCGATTTCATTTATGGCTTTTAGTTCTTCCCGCGATTCCTGACTCCTAAAGGATTCTTTTAGCTTAAGTTCGATGCTTGCTATTTCTCTGACCAGTGTCTCCCTACGCATTTCAGATATATTGACCTCTTTTAGCCGCTCTGTTATTCTTTTCCGTCGCCTGTAAAGGGAGCGCCTGTCTCTTTCGGTTTTACATCTACTCCTCCTTTTTCTTAGAGGAATAAGCATTGTGCATACATCGAGTGCCACCGAGTTAATCTGTTCTAGGCATAAGTTGGGGTGTGTTGCTTAGTATATCTTCCCAGCTTATATCGGTTAGGACTTGGTTTACTTGGTCCCACTTTATGTTTATGTTATTGAAGTTGAATTTGGTGAATGCTCCCTCGTGGCTAATCTCATTATGTTGGTCTGGGGCTCCGCGCATACATGACTGAACCTCAATTATGTTGTGATCTGAGTATATTGTTTTTGATATGGTGATATTTCTTATCAGATCATCATTGTTAGTGAAGATGAGGTCTAGTGTATTCTCCAGTCTAGTAGGCTCTATTATTTGCTGGTTTAAATTGAATTTTGTGCAGAGATTTAAAAGCTCGCGTGAGTGTGAGTTTTCATCAGAGCTGCCTCCTGGTGTTATTACTGCAACAATATTATTTGCTATATTCCTCCATTTTAGGTGCCTTAAGTTGAAATCCCCCAGGAGCAAGATGTTGGGTGCAGGAGCTGGAAGGTTTTCCAGACAGTGGTCAATTTTTAACAGCTGTTCCTGGAATTGCTGGGATGTTGCATCCGGAGGCTTGTAGACTATCACAATGACTAGGTTTTGGTTCTCGACCTTTACTGCTAAAACTTCCACTACATCATTTGAGGCATTTAGCAGTTCTGTGCAAACAAGTGACTCTGCAATGTACAGGCCAACCCCCCCCCCTTTTGCCTGTTCACTCTGTCACATCTGTATAGGTTGTAACCTGGGATCCATATTTCGTTGTCCAAGTGATCCTTTATGTGGGTCTCAGTGAAAGCCGCGAACATTGCCTTTGCCTCTGCAAGCAGTCCACGGATGAAAGGTATTTTGTTGTTTGTTGCTGGCTTTAGACCCTGTATATTTGCAAAGAAGAATGTTATCGGACTGGTGGTATTGTTGGTACTGGGGGGGGATTTTTTTTCCCGCATTAGTATCTGTATCTGTTGGTTTGGAGTGGAGGCCATCGACTGTGGTTCCACTCCAGGAATGACTGGATTTGGTGTACGATTTCTGCCATTTCCTGCCAGTTTTTTTTCCTTCCTGGCACTAAAAAACCTCTCCCTCTTGAGTGGCTGTGGCTACCCAGGTTTTCCCATGGCCTGGATGTTTTGTATCTTTTTGTCCCCTTTAGATGGTATGCCTGGCAATTTAAGTTATAGCACAGTCTTTCCTGTACTGAAGAGGTACACAGTTCAGGGTGAAAAAGCTTACAGGAAGGGAGTTTGCATTTTCCTGTTGTCATATGGGCATGGCATTTCCTAGGGTGGTCATAGTTGCACGTCCCATCTGTTTTTCCAGATTTCCCATGCCAGCAGATACCGAGTGCATAGTATGTGCACAGGCTTGGTTTCCGTTTGCCTTGGGTTTCTGTGACTGTATTCCCTGTTGGTGCATGTTTCCCTGTCTTACTTCTATCCTCCCTAGCACCAACAATGGAGCTCCCACCAGTTGTTTTTGGTAATATATCCTCACTATTGCTAGTGGAGTCCTCTTGTTTGCTATTTCCTGCGGTATTTCTAGTTTGCAATATTGGTTTTATCTTATCTTTGACTACACTTGTTTCCCTACTATGGCTCCTGTCCCCTATGAGGTCATTTATATGTATTCCTTCCTGCGTATAATTCCCGACTACCTGGACAAAATCTCCAGCTTCACCATTACTGTCTCCCAGGACAGCATCTCCAGCTTCCCCATTACTGTCTCCCAGGACAGCATCTCCAGCTTCACCATTACTGTCTCCCAGGACAGCACCTCCAGCTTCACCATTACTGTCTCCCAGGACAGCACCTCCAGCTTCCCCATTACTGTCTCCCAGGACAGCACTATCAGCCCCCCATTTACTGACTACCAGGACATCATCTCCAGCCTTACAGTTTCTGACTACATGGCCAGTATCAAGGGCAGTACCATTCAGCCCGGACTTTTTATGTTCCCATCTGTTGTAGAAAGCTTCCAGGTTTTCTATGAAAGCAGCTTTGATGTTGACCTCTTTTAACTCTTTGAGGGTCGACAGGCCCTCTCCGAAACTCGTTCTCAGGGTCGGCCAAATTTAAAAAAAAAAAAAAATTATTTTCTCTTATGAAAAGATAGAGAATCTTTTCCCGATCATAAAGACACCAAAAGTTTGAAATTTGATAGAAAACTTACGGAATTATGCTCTCGCAAAGTTAGCGGTCTCGGCGATGTTTACGCATCGGCGATTTTGCCCACTTTGAGCCCCATTTTCGGCCAATTTCACTGTACTAGTCGACAAAAAACATGAATATTTCGCTAGAACTCCATTTTTTCTATCGAATGGGTGCAAGAAACCACTCATTTATGAAATTCAACTATCCAGTACAGTGGTCAGAATTTAGCAATTTTGCCAATTTCACACAAATTTCAAAAGATGCCAATTTCCGAATAGGGTCCAGAATAAACAAGAAAGACATTCCTGGCACTAAAATGACATTTCCTCTGGTCATTAGTCACGTCTCAAGGCCCCTCTTATATTCTTTTGCTTTCCACTTTGAATTTTTATTCTCACAAAAAATAGAAGATTTACTGTTATGCAGACTACTGCATTAGTGTAAGAAATGGTATAAATATTATTGGTGCACTTGTGAAAGAATATTAGACTCACCAGTTGACGTGTATTGCACGCTTGGCACGATTTGTTTACTTTTGAAGTTTGGTAAAAATCGAACATTTCTGCTACTTTGAGCTCAATTTCAAGGCACTTTTCTTTGTAAAACCAGTCAAAATCATCTCAATTTCTGTAATATGTCTTCCATTTTATAAAATGAGACCAAGAAAACTAGAATACAACAATAAATACCATACGAAAATACACTGCAAAGTCGCTGATTTATTAAAAAAAAATGGTAAAAGTTTTTTTTTTCTCATTATGCACTGTGTGCTGCAGGATTTTTTTTAGACTGTGCACACTGACCACATAGACCCATTCTTTCATATGAAGGCCTACCAGCTTTCTCCCACTAGATTTGAGGCCGCTAGAATTTATGAGTACTAGTACGTCAAAAACCCCTACGCGTAAGACGTACTAGTACGACAAAAACCCTCAAAGGGTTAATACCCTTGTGATTTTAGTCCACAGATTTATCTTTTCATAAGAAAAAAAAAATTTTTTTTTGGAATTTTGGGAACCCTGAGAACAAGTCTCTGAGAGGGCCTGGTGATCCTCAAAGGGTTAAGGCTAAGTAACTACATTACAGTTTGTAAATTTAGAAATGTGAATGCTTTTGTTTTGGTATAATACATAGTTTCTATATTGGAGTATCACAGGCAAACTTACAACTAGTTAGGATTCATTATTTTAACCCTTAACCCTTTGAGGGTTTTCGTCGTACTAGTACGTCTTACGCGTAGGGGTTTTTGACGTACTAGTACTCATAAATTCTAGCGACCTCAAATCTAGTGGGAGAAAGCTGGTAGGCCTTCATATGAAAGAATGGGTCTATGTGGTCAGTGTGCACAGTCTAAAAAAAATCCTGCAGCACACGGTGCATGAGAAAAAAAAAACTTTTTCCATTTTTTTTTAATAAATCAGCGACTTTGCAGTGTATTTTCGTATAGTATTTATTGTTGTATTCTAGTTTTCTTGGTCTCATTTTATAGAATGGAAGACATATTACTGAAATTGAGATGATTTTGACTGGTTTTACAATGAAAGGTGCCTTGAAATTGAGCTCAAAGTAGCAGAAATGTTCGATTTTTACCAAACTTCAAAAGTAAACAAATCGTGCCAAGCGTGCAATACACGTCAACTGGTGAGTCTAATATTCTTTCACAAGTGCACCAATAATATTTATACCATTTTTTACACTAATGCAGTAGTCTGCATAACAGTAAATCTTATATTTTTTGTGAGAATAAAAATTCAAAGTGGAAAGCAAAAGAATATAAGAGGGGCCTTGAGACGTGACTAATGACTAGAGGAAATGTCATTTTAGTGCCAGGAATGTCTTTCTTGTTTATTCTGGACCGTATTCCGAAATTGGCATCTTTTGAAATTTGTGTGAAATTGGCAAAATTGCTAAATTCTGACCACTGTACTGGATAGTTGAATTTATAAGTGGGTGGTTTCCTGCACCCATTCGATAGAAAAAATGGATTTCTAGAGAAATATTCATGTTTTTTGTCGACTAGTACAGTGAAATTGGCCGAAAATGGGGCTCAAAGTGGGCAAAATCGCCGATCCGTAAACATCGCCGAGACCGCTAACTTTGCGAGAGCATAATTCCGTAAGTTTTCTATCAAATTTCAAACTTTTGGTGTCGTTATGATCGGGAAAAGATTCTCTATCTTTTCATAAGAGAAAATAATTTTTTTTTTTTTTAAATTTGGCCGACCCTGAGAACGAGTTTCGGAGAGGGCCTGTCGACCCTCAAAGGGTTAAATGGTCCAAACGTATATATACGTTTTTTCAACATCTGAAAGTATGTAAAAAAATGTAGATCTTCTTTTTTGTTTTTCCTTTGAAAACATGTAAAAAAACTTTTACCTACATTTTTTTTGTTATATTTGAAAATGTAAAAAAAAGTAGATCTACTTTTGTAGCACTGTGAATTTGAACGTCGATCTGTTTTTCATTATTTCTGTGTTTATAGTCAACTGGGTGAGTGTAAGTGTGAACCACCAGGTGGTTTTCATGTAGTTAGCTGAAGGGGTGTATCAGGGAGATAATATGTTTTCTAACAGTAGTTTTGAAAGTGATGAATGTGTCTGCAGTTCTAGAGTTTTCAGGTAGGGTGTTCTCATTGTTTTCTGACGTACACTGAATTTTTGTAAAGGTTTAGTCGGACACACGGAATGTCAGAGATGTTTGTGTGTGGTGTTATGCCTGTGGGTCCTGTCACAACTATCAAGAAAGCATTTTAGGTCAGGGTTAATATTGGAATTTAAGGTCCTGTAGATATATTGGATGTTCTGAACAGTAAGTTTAGATCTATGAAGAGTGGGGGTGTGTTGTCTGGGATGGGATTGCGTGATTATTCTTACTGCGGCTTTTTGTTGGGTTATTACTGGCTTTAGACGTGTTGCTGCAGTTGATCCTCAAGCACAAATAGCATAGGTGAGGTATGGATAAATGAGTGAATGGTACAGTGTGAGAAGGGCAGATTGCGGCACGTAGTATTGTATCTTGGAGAGGATCCCAACCGTTTTGGATATGGGTGCTGAAATTCAGGTTGTTGTTGAGGTATAGGCCTAGGAATTTGCCCTCATTGTAGAAAAATATGAAAGTGGTGTACATTTAGTCGAGCTTTCCAGTAGGTATGGGAAGTCTAAATTAACAACCTGGAATGAGTAATGCTGTTAGTGAATTTAAGGCCAGCTGAGGCTGGTTCAACAGATTCAAGAAGCATAGTGGCATACACAGTGTTGTAAGGCATGGCGAGGCTGCAAGTTCAGACAAACATGCAGCTATGTAAAGGTATGTAATGTTTATATTTCTTTATATTTATTTCTCATTGTTTTCTGTATGTAAAACTATTGTTATTCTTCAGAAATTATTTTTTTGTGAATATTTTTGGGTGTCTGGAAATGATTAATTGTATTTACATTATTTATTATGGGAAAAATTACTTTGGTTTTCGCACTTTTCAGATTTAGAACGACCGTCTGGAACTGTTTAAGTTCAAAATCCGGGTTTCCACTATACTGTAATAGTTTATGGTAAACAGTCTTTTCTGTGATCTACTTATGCACGCACATATTTATGATGCCCATTGTATGAATGTTTGATAGTACTCTAGCATATCTTTTAAAGCTTTGAAATAAATTTTTCAAGATACCATATATAAATTGCAACTGCCTGAAATACTTTGCATAACAAGGGGTTTTCCAAAAAATTTACAAAGATATTTAAGTAATCCCAGAGCTGAATCAACACCTTGAATTATCTTGGAAACAAAATAAACTTAAATTTTTGACTAACTTTTACCAACTACCAAGACATTGCAGTATAAATGTATTCAAACAGATGATTCACAATTTAATTATGGAGTTTTAATACGGCAGAGAGAGCACTAAAGACATAAAACTTAAACTTCAAACTGGCTGCCAATCTATCGTCTCTCAACCTTTCTGTTTATTAATGCATAAACAGAATGATCAACAGCGGCAAAAATAAATAGTAAACATCTTAAATCATGATGCACTGAATACAACAAAAAATTATGTACACAAGCATCTGGATGAAAAAAATTATTAATAAATTGTAGGGACAGCCAAAGTAATCATAAGTTATTTTCATGCTTATAATTAATATATTTATGTTTACCCTATATACAAGGTGAAAAAAATTATTTCTTGTACAATACAGTATCATAATTAACTCTGTACATGGTTTGACTTTCCTAAATAAAGAACTAAACTAAACTTGCTCTCTTATTAACTACAAACTTCCTAACTCTTTTCCAAAATGTTTATTATTCTACTGTGATTTTCATTAACGTAGCTTGGTAGGCAACGAACGCCTCACACAGTGTCCGTGGTTCAATCTATGGCAAGGGTGGAAATTTTGGGCTTCTTTCCTTACACCTGCTGTCCCTGTTCACCTAACAGTTAAGTAGGTATCTGGATGTTAATCAATTGGTGCAATTCACATTCTGGGGGACAAGACTGAAGGACCCCAATGGCAATAAGAGTTCCTGATGACACACTAACTTTCTTGGGTTATCCTGAGCAACTAACCCTCTGGGTTAAAAGTCCAAACAAATCTTTTCTTAATTTTAACACTATAGCTTTAAATCCCTTCTTCCCACATACAATATCTATCTGATTATTCATTCCTGACATGAAGGAAACTTTTCACCCAGGACAATACATGCCAAGCAGTATGTGTGTGTATCTTATATTCTACGGAGTCTTCTGGTCTTTCCCAAGAGACATCATGAAGTAGCTAAGTAACACCCAAGTTTCTATTTAGTATTAGTTTAACACGGGCAACAAGTATATTATGTATAAAAATGGTTTAAAAAAGCAGATAAGTTGAGGACTGAGACACTTGTGCAACATTTGGGAATCTTTACTGAGGAAATGTTTCCCCAGCCAGTGCCTTCTTCAGTCCAGTTTACCTGGAGAGAGTTCCGGGGGTCAACGCCCCCGCGGCCCGGTCTGTGACCAGGCCTCATGGTGGATCAGAGCCTGATCAACCAGGCTGTTGCTGCTGGCTGCACACAAACCAACGTACGAGCCACAGCCCGACTGGTCAGGAACCGACTTTAGGTGCTTGTCCAGTGCCAGCTTGAAGACTGCCAGGGGTCTGTTGGTAATCCCCCTTATGTATGCTGGGAGGCAGTTGAACAGTCTCGGGCCCCTGACACTTATTGTATGGTCTCTTAACGTGCTAGTGACACCCCTGCTTTTCATTGGGGGGATGTTGCATCATCTGCAAAGTCTTTTGCTTTCGTAGTGAGTGATTTTCGTGTGCAAGTTCGGTACTAGTCCCTCTAGGATTTTCCAGGTGTATATAATCATGTATCTCTCCCGCCTGTGTTCCAGGGAATACAGGTTCAGGAACCTCAAGCGCTCCCAGTATTTGAGGTGTTTTATCTCCGTTATGAGCGCCGTGAAGGTTCTCTGTATATTTTCTAGGTCAGCAATTTCACCTGCCTTGAAAGGTGCTGTTAGTGTGCAGCAATATTCCAGCCTAGATAGAACAAGTGACCTGAAGAGTGTCATCATGGGCTTGGCCTCCCTAGTTTTGAAGGTTCTCATTATCCATCCTGTCATTTTTTCTAGCAGATGCGATTGATACAATGTTATGGTCCTTGAAGGTGAGATCCTCCGACATGATCACTCCCAGGTCTTTGACGTTGGTGTTTCGCTCTATTTTGTGGCCAGAATTTGTTTTGTACTCTGATGAAGATTTAATTTCCTCATGTTTACCAGTACAGAGAAGAATGGTGGTAGATGGAGTTTGAGGTAATCAGTCCCTCAGCCGAGTGAACACTGACTCCAGGCAGAGGGATTGATTACCTCACACTCATCTTCCACCATTCTTCTCTGTATTGGACCAAAGAAGCCACTGGCTGGCGAAACGTTTCCTCAATAAAGATTCCCAAATGTTACACAAGTGTTTCATTCCTCATATATAAAAAACTTCCCATACATATCAACTTTCCCAGGATTGAACATGGTCCTTCAGTTGAGCTAAACACACTACCACCAAGCTATCAGCCTAAGTAAGTTTTATTTAGGTACAGTTACATAAATTATCATAGTGGCATATGTAGATTACCTAAGATAACCCAAACAAGTCCAACTTTTTTGGGCTACCCTAGGTAATCTACACACATGCTGCTATGTATGATAATTTATGTAACTGTATTTATATGTACCCATACCTAAATAAACTTACTTATCCAACTTATTTCCATTGGGGTCCTTAACTTAACCAAACAACTTCACTGCTAGTCTTGGTTACATTAGGTTTAGTGGGGTTACATTATTAAATTTACTCATCAAAATAAAGCTTCTTTCCTACTTGTCAAAAATCGGTAACCTGTTTAATAAACATAATTAATATAAACGACAATTTCATAATGCCTATCAACACTTATATAAACAATTTCCACGAGTAACTATTTCTTCCAAGGAATAGGAAGAATGAATTTTATTTAAAATATAAAAGATTAGCAGATTTGGATTTGGTTTGGTATGCAAAGCTCTCGCTTCACATGTTGAATGTTCGGGTTCGGTTTCCGGCAAGGGTGGAAACATTGGGCATGTTTCCATGTTTCCTTACACCTGTTGTCCATGTTCGCTCATCAGTAAAATGGGTACCTGGGTGTTAGTGGACTGGTGTGGGTCGCATCCTGGGACAAAACTGACCTAATCTGCCCAAAAATGCTCAGCATAACAAGCAGCTTTCTATATAGTGGTATGTCATTGATGTCAGCTATGGTCTGTATACCTTGTACATGTAGAAATAAAGTTATTATGTAATACTTATCATGTTTATTATTAAAAATCATTATGTTTATTAAAAATCATTGTTTATTAAAAATCATTATGTTTATTAAAAATTATGATTATTAAAAATCATTATCTTTATTATTAATAATCGTTATCATATTAATATTAACACCCGCAAATAAAATTATTATTATTATTTTTAATGATAGGCATGATTAAGCCATAAAAAAAGGACTCATGGGTGTCCCTGAAGGAAGATTCATGGAAGGACAAACCCAGTTCCTTGAATCAAGAGCCCTCCCTCACCACAACTAAAATCACTTTCCTCGAGATGGAAGAATAGGAGGTAACCCAGGAATAAAAAGACCACTAATAACATGACTGGGGAAAAGAAGAAAATCTTTCGACTCTTACCTACACTTCTCCAACACGACCTACACTCCCTCCAACACCACCTACACTCCCTCCAACACCACCTACCATTATCACAGGTGTCCACCAGGCTCGGGTAGGGCAGAGGAAGGCGGCACAAATGGATATTAGAGCCTTGTCAGTGAATAAAAGCGTGAGAGAGATGCAGCAGCGTCCACCACCAGCTGTGTCTCCTGCCTCATGGCTTCCACTTACACTTTATATTACACTCATATACCATATTTCCTTAGTATGAATATATATTATCTAATGATAAAATATTTCCTAGTTGTTTTTATGTAAATTATCTATATTATGCGTTATATAACGATATTAGAACGAAAGTTTTTGCTATGTTGCCGTCATGTTGGTCAATATTTTCAAACATTTTGAAATAATTATTTTCTCGGGGAACTGCTAGATTTCGGTGGATTATACAGAACATGGGAGGAATGGGAGGTAATCAGGTTTGCTCCGAGGAAGGGGACGATAGCTCCCATCTCCCAAATCAAGAGCCCTTCACTGTTAGTGAAGAACACCATGTACAATTGGCATCTGTTAATACGTATTTGGTTAGTTAAATTCGCCTAGTAGAGCTCCCATACAACAAAATTTTGATTATTTAAACAAAGAAATATTCTTACCTTTAAGGTTAGGATATAACCATCCTTCAGTAGATCTTCAGAAGAGTGCTCCTCTAGGCTCACTTTATGATAGGCCTACTGTACTCTTCTATTCTTACAAAATTTGCTATTGTTGGATACTGACAACGTTACTGCACAATGGCTACACAAACTGAGATATGCTTACCTTGTCAGGGCTTGTTTTATAGTGTGCAAGCTTGAACTGTTCTGGACAGGTACTGATCCAGGTTCCCTCGAGTCTCACACATGTTGCCAGAATATGCATGTATGCCGATCCATATTATTAAATTCAATTCAATTCAAAGTTTATTCTCTATAAGGATTACAATGCTGAGTTTACAGAATTTGGTTATTGTGTGGTTTACATGTAGTAGAATAATAATTACAGAGTGTACCACTAGAACACCTAGCATGGCTAGGCATTTCGGGCAGACTTAGATTAAATCTTAAGTTTAAAATATTGCAAAATTATGAGGTAAGTTGGTATTATGGCTAAGTGACTAAATACTAGTTTGTGAGTTTAGCAATGTGAATGCTTTTGTTTTGGCACTATACATAGTTTCAGTATTGGAGTATCACTTATGACTAGTTTAGATTCATTATTTTAAGATTGAGATTGATATTTCTGTTTATGGTGAAATGGGTGAGTGAGTGTAAGTGTGAACCACCAGGTGGTATTCGTGTAATTAGTTGACAGGGTGTATCAGGGAGATAAGATGTTTTCTGATGGTAAACCAAACCATACCCCCGGCCGGGATTGAACCCGCGGTCATAGAGTCTCAAAACTCCAGCCCATCGCGTTAGCCACTAGATCAGTTTTGAAGGTGATGAATGTGTCTGCAGTTCTAGAGTTTTCAGGTAGGGTGTTCCAGATTTTAATGCCTTTGACATACATTGAATTTTTGTAAAGGTTTAGTCGGACACGGGGAATGTCATAGAGATGTTTGTGTCTGGTGTTATGCCTGTGGGTTCTGTCACAACTATCAAGAAAGCGTTTTAGGTCAAGGTTAATATTGGAATTTAAGGTCCTGTAGATGTAGATTGCACAGTAGTAAGTGTGGATGTACTGAGCAGGGAGTAAGTTTAGATCTATGAAGAGTTGGGGTGTGTGTTGCCAGGGATGGGATTTAGTGATTATTCTTACTGCGGCTTTTTGTTGGGTTATTATTGGCTTTAGGTGTGTTGCTGCAGTTGAACCCCAAGCACAGATAGCATAGGTGAGGTATGGATATATAAGTGAATGGTATAGTGTGAGAAGGGCAGTTTGCGGCACGTAGTATCGTATCTTGGAGAGGATCCCAACCGTTTTGGATACTTTTTTGGTTATGTTTTGGATATGGGTGCTGAAATTCAGGTTGTTGTCCAGGTATAGGCCTAGGAATTTGCCCTCATTATGTCTGGCAATTAGAGTGTTGTCGATCTTAATGTTAATTTGTGCATCTCCTGCTGTGCTACCAAACATAATGTAGTAGGTTTTGTCAGTGTTAAGCGTAAGTTTATTGGCTGTCATCCAAGTCGATATTTTGATCAGCTCCTCGTTAACAATGGTGTTGAGGGTGGCAAGATTAGGGTGAGAGATGACATAAGTCGTGTCGTCAGCAAAGAGAATGGGGTTCAGGTGTTGAGATACGTTTGGAAGATCATTGATGTATATGAGGAAGAGCAGGGGACCAAGGACACTTCCCTGTGGAACTCCAGTATCAAGTGGCCGTGTTGTTGATGCTGTGTCTTTAATGGTGACATACTGATACCTATTAGTAAGGTAAGATTTAAAATATGCAAGCGCATGGCCTCTTATACCACAATGGTCAAGTTTGTGGAGTAGGATGCCATGGTCTACTGTGTCAAAAGCTTTTCTTAGGTCAATAAAAATTCCTAGCTGATATTCCTTATTTTCCAATGCCGTGTAAAGCAGATCTAGCATTTTTATGATTGCATCGTTAGTGCTTTTATTTTTCCTGAATCCAAATTGGCAGGGGTTGAGTATGTTTTGTGCCGTTATAAATGAATATAGCCTTCTGTGCACGAGTTTCTCAAAGAATTTGGATAGCAATGGTAAGTTTGATATTGGCCTATAGTTGTTTAAATCTGTAGGGTCACCACCTTTATGTATTGGTGTAACCCTTGCCATCTTGAGTAGTTTCGGTAAGGTGCTAGTTTCTAGTGACTTGTTAAAAAGTAATGAGATAGCATGCGAGAGGACATGGGCCGCTCGCTTGTACAATAATGGTGGGACATGAGACAGATTCCCTGAGTTATTTTTGAGTGACTTTATAATCTCAGTGACTTCCATGGGCTCAGTTGGTGCAATATAGAAGGAATTTGGGAAATTCCCATCTAGGTAGTCCCCGGCATGGGCATTGGTACGTGGGATTTTATTGGCGAGATTAGATCCTATGGTTGAGAAGAAGTTAGCTGTGTCAGTGGGATGTAGTGGTGTTTCATTAGGTTTAGTTAGAACAATATTCTTGTTTTTTTTCAGTTTGTGGGTCCCTAGAATCTGAGAGAGTGTTTTCCAGGTCTTTTTTATATCTCCTCTTGTGTCAGTGAATCTACTGGAGTAGTATAGTTGTTTGGCTTTCTTTATTACTTTGGTGAGGACTGATGAATAGTGTTTAAGAATATCTTCGTGTATTAGGCCCTGTCTATATTGCTTTTCATATTGGTGTTTCTTATCAATGGATTTCAAAATAACAAAAAAAGGCACAATACCGTGACTGGAACGATACACAAATAACCCGCACATAAAAGAAAGAAGCTGGTGAATGGTGCTGGTTAGCCATGGGCAACCAAGCCGTTTGTTTGTGATCTGTTTCGTTTTTATAGGGCAATGTTTGTTGTATAGTCTAAGTAATTTGTTAAGAAAAATGTCTGTCCAGTCATCAATACCATTGATGACTGGACCAGTCAACAGTCTCTAGGTCAGCTGTGAACTTCTTTATTGAGGCCTCATCATGAAGTCTAAATGAAACTTTGTTGTATTCAAGTGGTGGTTTACTAATGTTTGTCAAGAGGAAGGTAGGGTAGTGGTCTGTAGTGCTATCTGTGATTATCCCTGATTTAAGGGGGGCTAGTATATTGGTCCATATGTGGTCTATTATGGTTGCACTTGTTTCAGTGAGCCTGGTTGGTTTAGTTATTGTTGGTATGAGAAGTGTGTTGTGCAATCTGTGCATACATCTCATTTCACAACATGGTGGTACGTATTAACATACGTGTTCCACAGGTGAACAGGTATGCTCCGTATGAGAACGTACCTGATCTCATATGTTCTTATGAGAATATACCTCTCTCATACGGGCGTTGACCCCTGGAACACCCTCCAGGTATACTCCAAGTATAGTCATGTTCGCCTTGGCCTGTAACCTATCTTCAAGCCAATTGTTATGTTTTTATTTATATCACAATAAACAGGAATGACGTATGCGTGTCTGTATGACAGTACGTATATGATAAGTCAATGCGTCATCGAAAGTCTTTGCGTCATCGAGGACTGTCTGTCTTATTTCCACTGGGGGTCCTCAATCTTGTCCCCCAGGATGCCACCTACACCAGTCGACTAACACTAGGTAACTACTTGCTGCTAGGTATTGTAAGGAAACACGCCCAATGTTTCTACCAATGCCGGGGATCGAACCATGGACATTCAGCGTGTGAAGTGAGAGCGTTGCCTACCAGGCCACGGCATCTTATACGTAAGTTTATTCAGGTACAGGTACACTTAAATACAGTTACATAAAGTATTATGCATAGCAGCATATGTGTAGATTACCTAGGATAACCCCAAAAAGTCACAGTGATTTATTTCCATTGAGATTAGGACAAGACCAATGGTAATTTACATGTATGTTAAACTATGTATGATAATTGTACTTATGTGTACTTGTACCTTTATAAACATACTATGTTCACCCTGTACACTCATCATATAGGATGATTTCCTGTTACAATCCATCCCACATTATTGTTTTCTTGTACTCCTTACAAAGAAAGGAGTTTCTATCATGTTCCTTCTTATGGATGGGTTTCCTTTCACACTCCGTCATACACACTGGTTTTCCTGCCACACTCGATCATACAGGACAAGTTTCTTGTTCTGCCATCACATTGTTATTCTCCTTTACATATGACAGATTTTCAAGTGAAGCAGTGAAATAGCCTTATGCTGGGAGACCTTAGACGGTAACCATAAGTTTTCTTACTCTATTAATTGTATACATATACAATACTGACAAATAGATGAGTAAGGCACATGTACAAGTTAGGTATCTGTTGTCGAAAAGTTGCGCCTGCTTTGTAATGCGATAAAATTAATGAATTGAGAGACAACTCACTCAGAAATGTTCAAGAAATGTCAGTGTATTTTATCCACAGTGGTATGTTACAAACCATTCTGTAAAAGTACCCTGACTGCCCACTGTAAATAATGCATTATCACTTTTTTTTTGGGTGTGTGACCTAATTCATGTTTTTATAAATAACTCATTACGATTGTGACCAGATATAAACATGTAAATAGCTCATTAATACTGTAACTTGGTCAGCTATCAAAACTTTGTGTCCCAGTCCCTGTACACATCACGTGCCACTGCAGTCTTTTGACTACCGTCCACAGGATGGGTATGAGGTGCATAATAAATATATTAAAATAAATTGCTTTACAAACTTCTTCAGTCCTATTCAGAGGTGACTAAATACCGAAGACAGCAGAAACAATGTACAGGCAAAGGTGAAGTGACCAGTCCCTCAGCCGCCTTGAGGGACTGACCACCTTCATCTTTTCAAGGCTGAGGGACTGACCACCTCATGTTTACCTCTCCACTGCTTCTGCTGTCTTCTGTATTACCTATGTATTCGAATGAAGAATTCCGCAGAGCTCGCGAAAGGTTTCGCGTGTCTTATCATAATCTCTGCCTGTCCTCAGCATTGTAAATATTGTGCTGACTACCCAAACTGACCAAAAAGGTTACACATATACCATTTATCTAATGAGATATGTCGTATTGCTTCTGTAGGGCTCTTCGTCCGAAGACCTGACGTTACCTTCTTCCTTGGAATAAACCTTATTGCCTCCCATTTCCCAGGTGCTGATTGATCTTACAGGCTTAGCAGTTTTCCCTATGAATATATGATGCTAAATCTTAGTCCCTTTCCCAGAACCTGACATTCTCTATTTACAGTATTCAGGCTGACAGATTTCATTACCTTATGTAGGTCGTACATAAACCGAGAGGTGTATATATTTCAATGTGTTTGCATGTTATAGCTAATGATGTATATCCCTAAATGTTATACACATCCTAAAGCGTACAAAATATCTCCTGTGTTGGGAATTTGTTTATTAAATAAAATTCTAACACCTACGATATTTTAGTGTGGATAACATTACGATGCTTTGAAGGTATGAATGACACATGTACACCAACAATCACTCTGGAGTTTACCTGGAGAGAGTTCCGGGGGTCAACGCCCCCGCGGCCCGGTCTGTGACCAGGCCTCCTGGTGGATCAGAGCCTGATCAACCAGGCTGTTGCTGCTGGCTGCACGCAAACCAACGTACGAGCCACAGCCCGGCTGGTCAGGAACCGACTTTAGGTGCTTGTCCAGTGCCAGCTTGAAGACTGCCAGGGGTCTGTTGGTAATCCCCCTTATGTATGCTGGGAGGCAGTTGAACAGTCTCGGGCCCCTGACACTTATTGTATGGTCTCTTAACGTGCTAGTGACACCCCTGCTTTTCATTGGGGGGATGTTGCATCGTCTGCCAAGTCTTTTGCTTTCGTAGTGAGTGATTTTCGTGTGCAAGTTCGGTACTAGTCCCTCTAGGATTTTCCAGATGTATATAATCTTGTATCTCTCCCGCCTGCGTTCCAGGGAATACAGGTTCAGGAACCTCAAGCGCTCCCAGTAATTGAGGTGTTTTATCTCCGTTATGCGTGCCGTGAAGGTTCTCTGTACATTTTCTAGGTCAGCAATTTCACCTGCCTTGAAAGGTGCTGTTAGTGTGCAGCAATATTCCAGCCTAGATAAAACAAGTGACCTGAAGAGTGTCTTAAACAGAGGACCTAAACGACTGTATCAGGGTGTCTAAGATAACCCACACTACTGCTATGTTAACTCGAAGAATATTGAACCTGATCTGTATAATCACATAACTTCCTGTTGGAACTGCTACTTTTGCAACCTCGTCGTCAAAGACTGCCCAGTCAAGGACTTGTAATATTTCTCGGAATATAGAAGTGAAGACCAGACCTTCAGAGAATGCACGCCTTTCAGCCAACCAAAATTCCTTAACTGGAATGCAGACCATCACATCCTTGCAGAAAAATACCTTCTGAGAAATAAAATTAACAAGAAAAAAAATCGATACAGAAGGAACTCAGCACAACCATGATATATATGCAGCGATCCCTTTCTTACATACGAACACTCAGATGTTGCAAGTTGCTCATCAACCCGCCTCTACACCTATCATCAACCTGCCTCTGCACCTATCATCAACCCACCTCTGCACCTATCATCAACCTGCCTCTGCACCTATCATCAACCTGCCTCTGCACCTATCATCAACCCGCCTCTGCAACTATCATCAACCCGCCTCTGCAACTATCATCAACCCTCCTCTGCACCTATCATCAACCCACCTCTGCACCTATCATCAACCCGCCTCTGCACCTATCATCAACCCGCCTCTGCAACTATCATCAACCCGTCTCTGCAACTATCATCAACCCTCCTCTGCACCTATCATCAACCCACCTCTGCACCTATCATCAACCCGCCTCTGCAACTATCATCAACCCGCCTCTGCACCTATCATCAACCTGCCTCTGCACCTATCATCAACCTGCCTCTGCACCTAACATCAACCTGCCTCTGCACCTATCATCAACCTGCCTCTGCACCTATCATCAACCTGCCTCTGCACCTATCATCAACCTGCCTCTGCACCTATCATCAACCCGCCTCTGCACCTAACATCAACCTGCCTCTGCACCTATCATCAACCTGCCTCTGCACCTATCATCAACCTGCCTCTGCACCTATCATCAACATGCCTCTGCACCTATCATCGATCCAGCTCAATAGTAAGTTTATTTAGGCATAGGTACACATAAGTACAATTACCATACATAGTGTAAATTACCTAGGATAATCCAAATCACACAAAGTGACTTATTTCCATTGGGATCCTGATTGGTAGCAAAGCTCTCGCTTCACACGCTGAGCGTCCGGGTTCGATCCCCGGAAAGGGTGAAAACATTGGGCGTGTTTCCTTACACCTGTTGTCCGTGTTCACCCGTCAGTAAAAATGTGTACCTGGGTGTTAGTCAACTGGTGTGGGTCGCATCCTGGGACAAAATTGACCTAATTTGCCCGAATAGCTCTGCATAACAAGCGGCTCTGTATATAGTAATATGTCATTGATGTCAGCTATGGTCTGTATACCTTGTACATATACTTGTAGAAATAAAGATATTATTATTATTATTATTATTATTATTATACTAATCAATTAATTTAAGATTTTATTAGCAATATAACGTGTCTCATTCCAGTACTATCTCAGGGTTTAATAAATATATTACTGCCTCCCTTTTAGTAATTATTATAAGCCCCCAAAGCTAACAGATATTTTTATTGGCCAATATACGACAGTTCTGGGATACTTTGGACATACCTATTGATATTTGAAGATGAAAAGGTGAAAAAATAAAAAAAGCTTTTTAAAACAATAATTTTCGTATAGTTTACCATAAAAAAGTATGTGTGTACTAAAGAAAATATTTTTTCAGGGGACACTATTTAGTATAAGTAATTTTTATTGCACTTCTAAGTAAGTAAGTAAGTTTATTCAGGTATACACAAATACAGTTACATAGAATTATCATACATAGCAGCATATGTGTAGAGAACCTGGGATAACCCAAAAAAGTCAGACAGAGTGACTTATTTCCATTGGGGTCCTTTTACCTTATTATTATAATATTAAGGTTATAATATTTTCTTATTATTCTATAATGAAGATGATCGACACCATGCCTAACCCTTCTAGGGTAGGGTAGGTGCCTGAGCCCGAGCCTTTAGCTCATAAGACTGTCATTCCCATTCGCTCCCTTGGGGCGGGGATGGCAGACCAGAGAGGCCTAGCTTGTGGCTAGGCCTGGGGACAGTTGGTCCCAAAGATGAGGAGGTACTTGTGCCTCCTCCCATGGGAGACTTAGGTCTCAGACACTCCCTAAAGAGGGAGCCAAGGCCGGGCCACCACTTGGAAAAGGCCCGGGCCGGGAGAATACCGGCTAATCTTTAATAATCATAATAATGAAGATAACATCTTATTATCATACTAAAAAGACTATCTACTACACGAGGGTCATTAAGACTATCTACAATACGAGGGTCATTACTAGGAATAAGGTAAAATTTACACGTATGTTAGATAAAAAATACCTGGGGTATATATACCGTATATTTGAATATGCGAGGAACAGTAGGCTCAGAATAATAGTATTATACGCAGTAACAATTTTAATGAATGAGAAAATACGTCTAGCATATTGTCATAGAACCCCAAATGAAGCAAGTCACATAATTTGACTTTATTGAGTTATCCTAGATTAAATATACTTAATTTATTATAGATATGTGTACCCACAGCACTTGTGTGCCATTAAGACCATTATGAAATTTTAAGTTTATGTTTGTAAAAAATATAAATACTATAAACAGAATCATCACTAAATATGTAAGATAAGTAAATAAGTTTAAGTACAGGTACACATAAGTACAATTATCATACCTTGTAACATACATTTAAATTACCTGGAATATCCCCAAAAAAGTCAAAGTGACTTATTTCCATTGTGGTCCATGTAATATCTTATTATTTAAAACTTAACTATAATATTCAGTAAGTTTAATATCTTCATTTAGCACCCCATACCCATCCAGTGGATGGTAGTCAAAACATTACACAGGTATATAATGGGTCCAGGGACTGTACCTCAACATTACAGAGGTACATAATGGGTCCAGGGACTGTACCTCAACATTACAGAGGTACATAATGGGTCCAGGGACTGGGCCTCAACATTACAGAAGTACATAATGGGTCCAGTGACCTGATCTCAACATTACAGAGGTGCATAATGAGTCCAGGGACTGTACTTCAACATTACAGAGGTACATAATAGGTCCAGGGACTGTACCTCAACATTACAGAGGTACATAATGGGTCCAGGGGCTGGACCTCAACATTACAGAGGTACATAATAGGTCCAGGGACTGTACCTCAACATTACAGAGGTACATAATGGGTCCAGGGGCTGGACCTCAACATTATAGAGGTACATAATAGGTCCAGGGACTGTACCTCAACATTACAGAGGTACATAATGGGTCCAGGGGCTGGACCTCAACATTACAGAGGTACATAATGAGTCCAGGGACTGTACTTCAACATTACAGAGGTACATAATAGGTCCAGGGACTGTACCTCAACATTACAGAGGTACATAATGGGTCCAGGGACTGGACCTCAACATTACAGAGGTACATAATGAGTCCAGGGACTGTACCTCAACATTACAGAGGTACATAATTTATTTATTTATTAATTTGAACATGATACAGTGAAGTACAAAGGAATACAGTTATTACAGTGCAACATGCCAAAGCCCCTTGTATGCAGAGCATTATGGGCAGGCTTAAAATTAACTTAAGCTTAACTAAGCAATGATATATTCAGTGGTAAAAACATTATTGTAAACAGATAACAATTTAGCACAAATGAGTATTACAAAGACAGGTCATATTGTCATTTACTGTGTTGCTGTGCATTCAGTAGAATGGAGTATTCTGTTAGGTAATGTAATTAAAAAATAAAGTTTGATTGGGTCACAGGTTAGACATTTATGAGACACAATAATAAGAAACATTTACGAGATACAATTATTCAGTATTTATTTAGTTGTGGGTCCAGGGACTGGACCTCAACATTACAGAGGTACATAATGGGTCCAGGGACTGTACCTCAACATTACAGAGGTACATAATGGGTCTAGGGACTGTACTTCAACATTACAGAGGTACATAATGGGTCTAGGGACTGTACCTCAACATTACAGAGGTACATAATGGTTCCAGGGACTGGACCTCAACATTACAGAGGTACATAATGGGTCCAGGGACTGTACCTTAACATTAGAGAGGTACATAATGGGTCCAGGGACTGTACCTCAACATTACAGAGGTACATAATGGGTCCAGGGACTGTACCTCAACATTACAGAGGTACATAATGGGTCCAGGGACTGTACCTCAACATTACAGAGGTACATAATGGGTCCAGGGACTGTACCTCAACATTACAGAGGTACATAATGGGTCCAGGGACTGTACCTCAACATTACAGAGGTACATAATGGGTCCAGGGACTATACCTCAACATTACAGAGGTACATAATGGGTCCAGGGACTGGGTCACAAAGTTTTGATAGCTGACCAAGTTACAATAGTAATGAACGACTTACATGTTTATATCTGGTCACAATCGCAATGAGTTAATTATGCAGACATTAATTAGGTAACATACTCACAGATCATTAATTTCACGATTTAATTAATGTATGTACGTTAATAATGCTATTACACAACATTTCATTGATATTAAACTACGTTTAACCTCCTCTCTTTGTCTGTAGACAAGGATGTTTACACTGATAGGAGTTTATCTCTCTTCTTACCCTGAGGTCATATTTTAAATGTTATTGTAGGGCTGAAAGTATTCGTGACCGGTGGTGAACAGGTATAGTTTTAGTTTATTCAGGTATACACAAATAGTTACATAGATTATCATACATAGCAGCATATGTGTAAAGAATCTAGGACAACCCAAAAAAAAATCAGTGACTTATTTCCACTGGGGCCCTTTAACGTTGCAGGTCACGAATTGCTCTATATAATTATGGGCTTTCCAACTCTCTCTCTCTCTTTCTTTCAACATGCACTCAAGTGTCTCCCATTTTTTTTTTTCGCCGGTACTCTCCCTGCCCGGGTCTTTTCCAAAAGTGGTGACCCGGCCTTGGCTCCCTATCTGGGAAGTGTCTCGAGACCTAAGTCTGCCATGGAAGGAGGTACAAGTACCCCCTCATCTTTGGGATCAAGTGTCCCCAGGCCTAGCCACAGTCCCCGTCCTCACGGGGCTCGTAGGGAGAAGCTAGGCCTCTGGTCTGCCATCTGCCCCGCCCCAAAGGGGCTCGTGGGGATGGCAGTCTTGTGAGCTGCATGTGGTAGCAAGCTCTGGCTTCTACTCCTTATTCTGTCATCCATTTCTGTATAAACAATGTACGTATTTTGGAAGATTTTCCTAGGATTTGTGTGTGGTAATTGATAGGAAAATAATGTTTATGTAATAATGCAGGTGTGTAATGCTAATGTAACTTTTAAAAGGTGATAAGCCACAAGGGGAACCAATATTCCTTATTTATTGTAGTCAGTTAATTAAGTAAATTGTAATTGTTGTAATGTTGAAAAAGCTAATATTCTGACAAGGAAAACGTATTACACACCTGGAAGTGTCACTGAATTTAAAGAAAAATATGTGTACAAGATAAACGTTTTCAGAAGAATCCAATATGGCGCAGCGGCAGGACGGACCGATGAATACGTGAATGTTTAAATTAACAGTGGCCGATCGAATGGGAAAATGGAACTAGATGATGGCCAGTTTTTCTAATTATTTACCTGTAGGGAGACATTAGGATATATCACCCCTAAAAGTAAGTGGGTAAGTAATTTACTAATGTGCTTATTATGTAATTAGTAGTACATACAGATACTTCAAAAATTCCACAAGTCTCCAAGATATATCAATAAGTTACTTTTTTGTTTTGTCTAGAGTCCTCCCCAGTGTGTGGGTCAAAAGTTAATTCGAAATTGTGTACTCTTGAAAAATCCCCCATATAATTTCTAACGTATCATGTTGCAGTAAACTTCCATTGTTTTGTATTCAACATTAGTCTGGAATACTTTCAGCCTTAATGTAGTAACTATAGTAAAAAATATAGAAAGGTTATATCCTTAATTTTTAAAGGGGTGGAGGGGTAAGCCAGCGGAAGGCCTCGGTCAGATGACTAAAAGCACCAGTAGTGGGTCATGTGACAGACCAGCGTCAGGTAACACTTGTTCTGTTTCCTGACCATTCTTATCTAACCTGACTAAAATAAAGTTATAGTAGACTGTATATACTCTGATATAACTCAGTGTATATACACTGATATAACTCAGTGTATATACACAGATATAACTCAGTGTATATACACAGATATAACTCAGTGTATATACACAGATATAACTCAGTGTATATACACTGATATAACTCAGTGTATATACACTGATATAACTCAGTGTATATACACAGATATAACTCAGTGTATATACACAGATATAACTCAGTGTATATACACAGATATAACTCAGTGTATATACACAGATATAACTCAGTGTATATACACTGATATAACTCAGTGTATATACACTGATATAACTCAGTGTATATACACAGATATAACTCAGTGTATATACACAGATATAACTCAGTGTATATACACAGATATAACTCAGTGTATATACACTGATATAACTCAGTGTATATACACTGATATAACTCAGTGTATATACACAGATATAACTCAGTGTATATACACTGATATAACTCAGTGTATATACACATAACTCAGTGTATATACACTGATATAACTCAGTGTATATACACTGATATAACTCAGTGTATATACACTGATATAACTCAGTGTATATACACTGATATAACTCAGTGTATATACACTGATATAACTCAGTGTATATACACTGATATAACTCAGTGTATATACACTGATATAACTCAGTGTATATACACAGATATAACTCAGTGTATATACACTGATATAACTCAGTGTATATACACTGATATAACTCAGTGTATATACACTGATATAACTCAGTGTATATACACTGATATAACTCAGTGTATATACACTGATATAACTCAGTGTATATACACTGATATAACTCAGTGTATATACACTGATATAACTCAGTCTATATACACTGATATAACTCATTGTATATACACAGATATAACTCAGTGTATATACTGAGAGATGTAACTCAGTGTATATACACTCAGAATTATATCATATATGCACTGAGTTATATCTCAGTGTATATACACAGTGTATATACAGCACTGAAAGATATATCTGAGTGTATACTGTCATTAAGTGTGTGTAAATAAAAGTGAGTATTTAAGTACAACTGCACAATATGATTATATTACATAGTTACATGTGTAAATTACCAATGATAATCCTGGTGAATTATTGATTACCTATGTGTCTTTCCATTATTATGCACGTGTATGCAAGGAAATATTATATCCAATTAAATATGAGAAAAACTCAAAATGTGTAATAAATAGGCTTTCTTAACTCTGTTAATAGGATAGTCCTCTCCATGTTATTCATGAGTTATTGGAGGGTGACCCTTGAAGGAAGGTGCCTTGATGTAGGTGAAGGGCTCTTGATTACAGGAGTTTAAACTGCCCTTTCTTTCCTTGGATTAAACCTGATTAACATAAATAACCTGATTACATTTCACCAATCAGCCGCTGTATGACCTGTACGAGTTTGGCGATTTCCCATGATACTCCTACTACTACTATTAATAATAACAAAAGCAACAATAATAGCAGTAAGAACAACAATAAGAACACCAACAACAAAGAACATGAACAATGAGTTTGATCACTTAGTTTAATACACTGCAAAATACATACCCCTATTTTTTTAACTGACATTTATTCTCTTGTCTTGTAAGGACCAGTTTACAGAAGAAACCTGGGTTTTCTTATAATTTTTTCCTTAGACGCTGGGAGAAAAAAAAAGGTGACCCTGAATACTTGCTCTCGACCACTTTTTTTTTTTTTTTTTTTTTTTTTTCTTGTTAAGTAATCCTTTGTTTGGACGTAAAGATATATATATATATATATATATATATATATATATATATATATATATATATATATATATATATATATATGTATATATATATATATATATATATATATATATATATATATATATATATATATGTATATATATATATATATATATATATATATATACATATATACATATATACATATATATATATATACATAATCGGTGATACACACGTAACAACATGTACCGTATATGCCACCTTTATATCAACAATGTATCTCTTAAATCTTCTGTGCCATATTATGTAATAAAATATTCCTATTGGTAAAAAAAAATAGTTTAAAAGATGGGGTGGTAGGGGAAGTGGAATATTCAAATGGCTTCAGGAAGAAATCCAAATATTCTTCCTTGAAGCCTTTTTATCCACTTCTCCGAGGCTATGGGTCCCACATTTTACACCAGAGGTGGACCACATTATATATATATATATATATATATACATATATATATATATATATATATATATATATATATATATATTGAGATGAGTGTAATGTTAAAATTTACACACAGGAGAGACAAATAGCAGAAGACCTGGAAGTCCACACCAAGACTGTCTGCTGAGAGGAACTATCTACTTCTGTTTAGGTAAATAACTATCATGTATTATCCAAGTGTTTGAGGTAACGTGTGAAAAGTGGGAAGGTAAAGTAGTAGTAGCCTAGAGCTTGCAGTGTCCACACTGATATTGTGGAAAATTGCATTTATCTGAATGTATCATTATATACATAACAATAAATGAAAAGATAACTATTATTTATCAGTTAGACATGTAGGAATTTGGGACACCTAGGTCGCAAAAAATGTCCCCCTTCGATACCTACCACTCATATCCACAAGTTCCTCTGGACCTATTAATTACCAATGAAATATGTATAACCAGGAATACTGGTAAATATATAAATTTTGTGGACTGTATATTAAAAATAATAAATGATTATATATATACACAATTACATAACAGAAGGAAAATATATCTTAATATCACTCACCAATTTGACTGGAGATTAATGTGTATCATACTCAGAAAACCTCACTAACTAAATCTATGAAAATAATGCTGGCCAGAATTACACACAAATCTATAGAGCTTATCTGAGGTTCCTGGAGAGGTCTTGTCCAATCGCCTGATATCTCAAGTTATGCAGGAATGCATATCCACCAATTTCGCCTCCTATTTGAGAGGTGTCAGCACAATTTTAACCTCTAGAGCACGAGAAATTATTCCCCATTCACCAACATTTCTAATACAAAATTCAAAACCAAGATGGCGAGTCTCGTCTGTGCAGATGCAGGCTTTCCGTTTTCTGTGACAAATATTATTAAATACAGTATGGCCATCTATTTACATATAAATACTGAATTTCTGGAAAATATATACAGTATTTTCCACAGATATATTAGTTTTAATATTTCATTGTTTTTACACTTGTCCTGTTTCCTGACAAACCTTCAAAAAATTTCTAGTATATTACTGCATCTAGTAACTTCATCTCCAAGGTACTCCTTATTTATTTTGTCCTTTAATTTGGACGAATTGATATTCCATTCCGTCCGACGCATATTTACACTCATTGCCCTATTAGCCTCTGTATATGTCCTCATTAGTTCCTCTTCAGTTGACGCCACACCTAGGAAATTGTCCACATATAACTGTGTACTCATTGCTTCACACAACAGACTTCTGAACGTTCGAGGTAAACATTTATAGTCGCCTGAAGCAGGAGCGGACTAGATGTGACGCTAAATAATACGCTCCTAAAGCGGAAAGTTTTCAGAGGGCTTAGTGGGTCACTAGGATTTTCAGGCCACAAGAAACTGGTATAATTCCGGTCTGCCTCCTACAGACCCACTGAGGAAAGCTTTACTTATGTTCAGCCGTAAAGGCGTAATTCTTTACACTGAAGTTTAATAGAATTTCTCCTAATTTTTCTGTCATCGCTGACCTGTCATTAAACAGTCATTCAGGTGGTGAATTCTTACTACCTTTAGTGCTGCAATTAAAAACCTATTCTCATGGGAGTAGTTTTAGAATCCTTTTAAAGCCTTGTGCGGTAAGTAATGACCATAAATTTTAGCCTGATCAGAATGTACCTCTTCTATTTACTTATTCATTAGTTCATTAATTATTTCATATGTGGTCAATGATTCTGGTGTCTTAACTCGTGGAGTTGTGCCTTTGATTGTCCATAAGCCATTCTATAATTTGTAGGCAGTTTTGGTTGAGTAAGCTCCACGGTAGTCGCACCCAGTATTGTCCATGTTCATTTTTTAAATTTTTTTGGTATTGTTCCTGGATAAAATAATCATTTCGACTTCCTTCATTCACATTAATTCCGATGCTCTCCAGCTCCCATAATTTATATACTGACTCAACATCATCCTCTATTAAGGAATATTTAGACTTAAGCACTCTTTCATTAGTAAGACGCACACTGACCCCAATGGAAACAAGTGACTGACTTTTTTTTTTTTTTTTTTGGGGGGGGGGGGGTTATCCTAGTTCTCTACACATGCTGTGTATGTAATTGTATTTGTGTATACCTGAATAAAATTACTTATTTACTGACTCCTCTAGTCATTCATTATTAAAGCAGGGAATCCTACCATATATTAAATGGCCTCCCGCTGTTTTCAGGAGAGTGACGCCACATTTTTTTACCATACCCTTTACAAATGTGGGATAATATATATATAATCACTTCCTCTTAAAATATTTATTGGCCCCCACTGAGTCAGTATCTACACAGGAGGGTGCCAGTTCTACTCCATTTTGTGAAAGCCGTCTAGTAGTTTAACTAAGCCTAATTGTAGATATCCTCCTGGCAGCCTATCCACGAGGACTGCATTAATGCGTTTCCTCTCACTGCCTAGGCCTACATTAAATAAAAACCAGAATTCTTTCCAGCTGTCTCCTGGATTAAATATAGGTAGAAACTTTCGTTTTTCTTTTTAGGTTACCCTGCCTCGGTGGGATGTGGCCGGTTTCGTGAAAAAAAAGTTATGGGAGTTTGGGCATTGACATTTCAGGCTGGCTAACTGCATTATTTACTCTTTAATTTATGTAAAGTCATGCTTTACAATAAAACATTTTCTCTTCTGACATTGGCTGATTAATATTTCTAGTTTTTGTTCATCTGCACAATTTCCCAGTAAATTTCTTTTATGCTGTTTATACACTAATTTGTATGATTCATATCTTTTTCTTGTCCAGACCAGAGCTTTGGTGAGATGGGTAAGGAAGAAGGATGGGTAAGGATAGAAATTTTGGAAAAGGGTGGGAGGGGGGAGAGAGGTAGGATATAAAAGGTAAGTGGCCCAACCACTTCGGTGTAATTTAAACAGTGTACGTGAAATGATAAGATATTCTTTAAGGGGTATAAGACTAACCCATCAGAGTCACATAGATATAACAGATATATAAGTACATGACTCTGAATTGGTAGTAATTATACAAGTTGCAATTGCTTTTTTTTTTTTTTTTTTTTTTTTTTTTTTTTTTTTTTTTTTTGTTTTTTTTTTTTTTTTTTTTTTTGCGACTGCACAACGGATATTTATGCGACAATGAAGATTTTCTGTGAATTTAAATATAGTTTTAAATCAACAATATTCAGAATTTCGTCAGACATAGTTTCAAGAACTTATTGTATGCCTTGGTTATATGACCTTTCCTTGCATTCAGTGACGTTTTTATTCCTCTAATATCCTTGTATTTGTCATTTACAGTAATTTGATTCGAGTCCGATATGTTCATATATGGATTAGACCTCAGATACTTAAACACTTTTACACACAAATATAAAAGTAATTATTACAGATTACCTTGAATATATCCTAAAATATAAAAGTAATTATTACAGATTACCTGGAATATATCCTAGCCAATTTTCTGGCATAGCTGATTGATTATTTATTCATTTATAATTCCTAGCCCCCCTCAGGGTTAGTATATTAGTTATGTATGGCAATCACAATCCTAGCCCCATCTGGGCTTCGCAGTTTCACAATACACATTAATATTAAAAATGTGTATGATAGTTACAATCCTAGCCCCATCTGGGCTTAGCAGGTTGATTAGGTGTGACAGTTGCAAATTAAGCCTCATCCGGGCTTAGCAACTGAGCCATCACAAATCCTAACCCCATTTGAATTTAGCAATTACAAAACTAGTATAATATTAATTACGCAACAGAACTGTTATTAATTTAACATTAAACATAAAATATTGATTTTATTGTGGACCATTCTTTTTTTCAGTCACACAATGTACATTATTATTTTAATGTATGTAGACCCAATTAATGTTTAATGATCACATTCGGTTCATGAAGAATCATCGAATTATTTGTGAGAAATTATATTAGTGAATTTCATAGGTTTAATCCTGAATTAACATTTCACACAGATAACTGGGGAGAACTCTTGACACATCTAAAACAAGACTGCA
>NC_091340.1:6355727-6423227 GCF_038502225.1 Cherax quadricarinatus | reverse complement strand
GTGGAAGAGTAACAGGAGTTGAATGGGAAAAGCCTGACTATAAAGAGGGGACTACATAGGGTTGAAGAACTTCCTGCAGGAGGTCCATGGGACAGAGAGGCTGGCGGGAAAACCAGTAAATGAAATGATGGAATATATAACAACAAAATGCAAGGAGGCAGGGGAAAGGTTTATTCCCAAGGGCAGCAGAAACAACGGGAAGACCAGAACAACCCCCTGGTTTACCCGACAGTGTAAGGAGGCAAAACAAAGTGCAGTAGAGAATGGAAAAAGTACAGAAGGCAGAGAACACACAAAAATAGGAGATCAGTCAGAGCCAGGAACAGTACGCACAGGTAAGGAGGAGGCTACGAAAGTATGAAAATGACATAGCATCGAAAATCAAGACTGACCCGAAACTGCTGTATAGCCACATCAGGAGGAAGACAACAGTCAAAGACCAGGTGATCAGATTAAGGACAGAAGGGAGAACTCACAAGAAATGACCAGGAGGTATGTGAGGGCTAAACAGGAGATTTAGGAAGTTTTTACAGTAGAGACAGGAAGGGCTGGGGAAGTCAGTACAGAAGGGAATGTCAGAGGAATATACCAAGTGTTGGATGACATACGAACAACCGAGGAGGTGAAGAAGCTGCTAAGTGACCTTGATACCTCAAAGGCGATGGGACGGAAACATCTCCCATGGGTCCTTAGAAGGAGCAGAGATGCTGTGCGTGCCTCTACCACAATCTTCAACACATCCCTTGAAACTGAGAACTACACAGAAATGGAAGACAGCAAATGTAGTCCCCATATTTAAGAAAGAAGCAAAAAGCAGGCGCTAAACTACAGACCTGTGTCTCTGACATGTATTGTGTGCAAAGTCATGGAGAAGATTATCAGGAGGAGAGTGGTGAAACACCTGGAACGGAACAAGATTATAAATGAAAACCAGCATGGGTTCATGGAAGCAAATCTTGTATCACAAACCTCCGGGAGTTTTAGACAAGGTAACAGAAGTAAGACACAAAAGAGAGGGGGGGGTTGATTGCGTTTCCTAGACTGCAGGAAGGCCTTTGACACAGTTCCCCACAAGAGAGTTAGTGCAGAAGCTGGAGGATCAGGCGCATGTAACAGGGAGGGCACTGCAGTGGATCGGGGAATACCTGACGGGAGGCAGCAACGAGTCATGGTACGTGAAGAGTATCCAGTGGGCGCCTGTTACGAGCAGGGTCCACAGGGTCAGTTCTAGGGCCGGTGCTATTTTTGATATATGCGAACGACATGATGGAAGGAATAGACTCTGAAGTGTCCTATTCGCAGATGATGTGAAGTTGATGAGAAGAATTAAATCGGATGAGGATGAGGCAGGACTGCAAAAGAGACCTGGACAGGCTGGACAGTGGTCCAGAAACTGGCTCTCAATTCAATCCTGCAAATGCAAAGTCATGAAAAATTGGGGAGGGCAAAAAGACCGCAGACAGAGTATGGCTAGGTGGACAAAAACTCAGACCTCACTCAGGAGAAAGACCTCAGGGGTGACCATAACACCGAGCACGTCACCGGAGGCCCCATCAACCAAATAACGCTGCAGCATACGGGCGCCTGGCAAGCCTGAGAATAGCGTTCGATACCTAAATAGGGAATCGTTCAAGACACTGTACACTGTGTATGTTAGCCCATCTGGAGTATGCAGCACCAGTCTGGAACCCACCTGGTCAAGACGTCAGAAGTTAGAGAAAGTACAAGGTTTGCAACAAGGCTAGTCCCAGAGCTCAGGGAATGTCGTACGAGAAAGGTTGGGAAATCGGACTGGCGACACTGGAGGACAGAAGGGTCAGGGAGACATGATAACGACATACAAGATACTGCG
Source organism: Cherax quadricarinatus (assembly GCF_038502225.1). NCBI lineage: Eukaryota > Metazoa > Arthropoda > Malacostraca > Decapoda > Parastacidae > Cherax > Cherax quadricarinatus. The sequence goes on along the minus strand of NC_091340.1, from coordinate 6,421,375 downwards.
GGAATAGATAAGGTGGACAGAGATAGGATGTTCCAGAGGAGGACACAGGAACAAAGGGGTCACAACTGGAAGCTGAAGACTCAGACAATCTAGGGACGTTAGGAAATATTTCTTCAGTCATAGAGTCGTCCCGGAAGTGGAATAGCCTACAAGTGAAGTAGTGGAGGCAGGAACCATACATAGTTTTAAGAGAGGTATGATAAAGCTCAGGAAGCAGAGAGAGAGAGGACCTAGTAGCAATCAGTGAAGAGGCGGGGCAGGAGCTGAGTTCGACCCTGCAACCACAATTAGGTGAGTACAATTAGGTGAGTACACACACACACACACACACACACACACACACACACACACACACACACACACACACATATATATATATATATATATATATATATATATATATATAATATAAAAACACCATTAAAGCGCTCAGATTTCTTTCGCATTTTCAGTACCTTATCTTAGCAGATATTTTAAGATTGTAACTCATAGTTAGTATAAATGATTGACAAACACACACTCACACTATATTCCCAGTGTCGTCGTAATGATATACCAAGACATAAGTTTTTCCCTGAATCAGTGAGAAACTTGTTTCATTACTGCCAGATATAGATCATCAATATTTATCACCCGCATACAGACACCCTCGACTGGTGATACATATAAATAGCTATGACTGATGACCGAGAGCGAGCCACGGGGCGATGATTAATGGAGCAATATAAGTAACAATCCGGGTGGCAGTAAGGGAAGAATCAGCTCAGTAGCAGAGGCTACAAGCTCATTAAGTCCATTAATAAAGTCTTGACGTGTTGAATGGCTTGAGGGTATCCGTGTTGAGAAGCCATGTTGGTTGATGGTAGCACACACACACACAGCGGACCAGGAGCTGTGAATCGACCCTGCAACCACATATATGCGAGTACACACACACACAAAGCGGCCAGGAGCTGTGAATTGACCCTGCAGCCACATATAGGTGAGTACACACTCATACGCATTTTCATTTGATTATTTTTATCTGTAAATGACTGTAAGTAAGCTTATATGAGAAAATAGACAGAACAATAATTAAGCAGAGACAGCGCCCGTGACAATTAATATTCTTCTCTTCTTGTCTCCTCCTGCCGTTGTCATCTCTCCTGTACTTATTTTAAAATTTTGTATTCTTTGGCCTCCCACAATTACCTGGTCAGCTTTGACTGGATCTATCCGCAAGTGCATTTATTTAAGTTTATACTAGAGGTGTCTCCTGCTCTGTCCTCTCCATTACACTAACTGTGATGGGAGTGTATAATATTATTCTGCGTGTAAGAAGGTTACGATAAAGGACATACGTGCCGACTGCTGTGTAACCATCTCTTCAGGTCATTACCACCTGGGCACCAGCACCAGCCAACACCGTCAACAAGTGTTCCTAGTTTGATGCACTTTATTATGATCCCTAGACCATCCTGAGGGCGTCAACAACACTGTCACCGCCCTGGTAACAGGCAGCTCCCTAGCAACATTCAGCACCTAGCAACAGTCACTGTTTGCACCCTAGCAACAGTCAGTCAGCTACCTAAGCAGTCACTGTCAGCACCTAGCAACAGTCACCGTCAGCACCTTACCAACGAGTCTCTGTCAGCACCCTACCAATAGTCTCTGTCAGCACCCTCCCAACAGTCTCTGTCAGCACCCTACCAACAGTCACCGTCAGCACCTACCAACAGTCACCGTCAGCACCCTACCAACAGTCTGTCAACACACTCCACTCCTAACGAAGTGATAATGGAAATAATACTGTTTTGGGTTATCCTACTAATTTACACATAATAATTGCAAACCGGCGATACAAGATGAAAAACCACGGGGACGGAGGGGTGGGTGGTGAATGATAGCTCAGGCCTTTCGTGTTGCAATCAACACATGATGAGGATTTTGAAATGCTCCAGAAATGAGTGTTAGGTCCAAGCAGATTAGTTCATGGAACGTTCAGCTTGAATGAACTGCAATTCCCTAATTTACAACATTACCTGGTTTAGAAAGACACGTAAGCAAACACTATAACATATTTATTAGAAAACGTTTCGGTCCTGGGACCTTGATCCTTCTAACATACAGAGGTAGAAAGACATTATATATAGGCGGAGAGTGAGATGTGACGCACGTGACCTGAGGAATGTCATAAGAACATAAGAATGGAGAACACTGTAGAGGCCTACTGGCCCATGCAGAGCAGGTCCTTATCAAAACAACCTCTGCCTATGATGAGGATGGGTAGACGATGAAATCATGTGACTCCTGTGTTGTTGGGTTGGTGCTGCTTAAGTATCATGATGCCAATGTTTTTGAAATTTTGTAGTTTCCAGTGTTGCGTTCTATAGTGTCGGTGACGGCGATTAGAGGGCTTCTAGGCACCGTCGGCGTCTGAGGTCTGTTCGGTGAGGAACGAGTTTGTGCCTCGTTCCAGTTCATCAGATGCCCGTGGAGTCTCTGTGGAGGACACAGGCGTACCTTACATCGTCTCTGTTGAGAGCATTTCGATGCTCATTCAGGCGGACTGCAAGATCTCTGCCTGTCTCGCCTACATATTTCTTGGGACAGAACCCACAGGCGAGACAGGCAGAGATCTTGCATCCTGCCATTTTAAACTGCAACATTAACACCCCTCCTTCAGAGTGCAGGCACTGTACTTCCCATCCTCCAGGACTCAAGTCCGGCCTGCCAGTTTCTGAACCCCTTCATAAATGTTACTTTGCTCACACTCCAACAGCACGTCAAGTATAAAACCATTTGCTCTCCATTCACTCCTACCAAACACGCTCACGCATGCCTGCTGGAAGTCCAAGCCCCTCTTTCAAAACCTCCTTTACCCCCTCCTCCAACCTTTCCTGAGCCGACCCGACCCCGCCTTCCTTCCACTACAGACTGATACACTCTTGAAGTCACTCTGTTTCGCTCCATTCTCTCTACATGTCCGAACCACCTCAACAACCCTTCCTCAGCCCTCTGGACAACTTTTTGGAACCCCCCTCCCCCTAATTCCAAACTACGAATTCTCTGCATTTATTCACAAAATTGCCCCCCAGAATGATATCTCCCTGCCCCAGCCTTCTCCCCCTTTCAACATTCATCACCCATTTCACCCCCTTAAAAAACGTTGGAAAAACTATCTCTCATACATTCCCTTTTTTGCCCCCAAGGAAAAGTTCTTTTTCCAGAGACTCCTTCACCCCCCCTTTTCCCCTCATCAATTCTAGATTCACCTCATTTTTTCTAGCCCATCTGTGACACGTCCCCCCCAAATATCTGAATACATTCCCCTCCTCCATATCTCCTCCTTGATACCCAATCTTTCTCACCTAATCTTTTTTTACCCTCATAATTTTTTTCCTGTATTCATTTTTAATTTTCTTCTTTGCACCCCCTCCCAAATTCATCCCCCAATCTCTGCAATTTCTCTTAAAAATCCCCCAAGAGCACATGTCATCACAAGAGCAACTTGACCCCCCACTTTTGTGGGATTCTTTATTTTTTAACTCCACGCCTTTGCCAAGACCCTCGCATTTATTCTCTTAAACCCCATCTATAAATATATTAACCCATGGTGACATCACACATTTTTTAAAGGCCTATTTTTAGGGGAAAAAATTTTCCTCTTTCCTACATATCTAACTTGGCCCCCACTAACCTCGTAAAACTCCACTGCTTTCGTAACCTACCTCCTCCCAACCCCGCAACATCTCCCCTTTTGCCCCCTATACCCTGTCATACCCCTTTTTCCCAAAACCATAATGCCACAAAGACCTCTTTAGCCTTATCTAAATACGTTCCTTATATGCTTCACTGAAAACTGGGCCCCACACCCTACCTTTTTTCCTCCTTGTTCATTCTATCCTTTCTCCGTCTTACTCTTAATTTTTCAAAAATTTAAATCGACCATACACTTTCCCGGCTCAGACTTTCGCCCCATAATTTTTGCCTCTTTTGTCCCCTTTGCCCTTTTTAAAAGGGAACATGCATTCCCCCTGAATCCTGGACCTTCCCTTCCAAAATTTATTTAATTGCACCAACCACTAAAACATATCCCACCTGCTTTTAACATTTCTATCTTTATCCCCTCAAACCCAGCTGCCTTCCCCTTTTATTTTTCCCACTGCCTCAAATTTCCCCCCCCCCAATGGGTCTTCTCCTCCCACAAGATGTTATTTCCTTTCCCATAAAAAATCACAGCTTCCTTTTATCAACATTTCACCCCCAAAATATTCCTCCATCTTAATACCTCTAACTTCCCTTTAATAACTCTCCCCTTCTTTTTTAACTAAAAACCATTTGTTCTCAGGCTTTTAACTTTTTAAACTCCCAAAACTTTTTATTTTCCAAAAAATTTTTTGATAACATCTACCCTCTTTTGCTCTTTTTTTAAAGCTTTTCCCTCTCTTTAAACCCCTCTTTTTCTCCTTATTTCTTTTCCTTCATCACTTCTCTTTTAAAAAATTCTCTTTAAATTTTTCTCCCTTACCTCTCTTTAAACATCATTCCAAATCCTCCTCGCCCCCCCCACCCCCCTTTCCTGTAAACAGACTTCTGGCCTCTAACATTACATTTTTTAAAACCTACCCTCCTCTTCACCCCCCTTTTGTTCATTACCCATCTATCCTCCCAAAATGTTTTTATCTTCCCCAACCATCCCCAGTTTATAAACCTTCACCTCTCTTCCCTGATGCTTCTATTCTCCTTGCCCCCATCTACCTTTTTACTCTCAGTGAGCTACAACTAGAAAGTGATCTGATATATCTGGGGCCCCCTCTATAAACATGTACATCCTGAAGTCTACCAACAGTCTTTTATCTATTTATAATCCAACAAACTACTGTCATTTCGTCCTACATCATATCTTGTATACTTATTTATCCTCTTTTTCTTAAAATATGTTTTACCTATAACAAAACCCCCTTTCTATAAAAAAGTTCAATCAAAGGGCCCTCAATCATTTACCCCTGGCCCCCAAAACACCTACCACCCCCTCTCTAAAAGTTTCTCCTACTTTAGCATTTGATCCTACCACAATTACTCTACTTGGTTAAAAGGTTCCTATCATTCATTAACATCTCCCAAAATTTTCTCTCCTCTACATTCCTCTCTTCTCCAGGTGCATAGACGCTTATTATGACCCATTTTTTACATCCCAAACCCTTTTCTTTAATCCAAAAATTCTTGAATTTGCACATTCATATTCTCTTTTCTCCTTCCATAACTGATCTTTCAACATTATCTACCCTTCCTTTCTCTAACTCTCTCAGATACTCCAGATTAAATCCCATTTATTTCCCCACCGAGACTCCCTACCCCCCTTTAGCTTTGTTTCACTTAGGCCAGAACATCCAACTTCTTTTCATTCCCTAAGATCAGCAATCTCTGTTTCTTGTCATCCACTACATCCACGCCATTCAAAACATCCCGGGTTTTTTAAAGTTTTCTTCTTCTCTTTTTAGTAAATGTCTACAGGAGAAGGGAAATTTCAGCCCATTCTTGGCATTTTAGCTCCCATACGACACGCATGGCTTACGGAGGAAAGATTCTTTCCACTTCCCCATGGACAAAGAAGAAATAAAGAAGAACAAGAGCTATTTAGAAAAAGGGAAAAACCTAGATGTATGTATATATATATGCATGTGCTTGTCTGTGAAGTGTGACCAAAGTGTAAGTAGGAGTAGCAAGATATCCTGTTATCTAGCGTGTTTATGAGACAGAAAGAAACCAGCAATCTACCATCATCAAAAGCAGTTACAGGTTTCTGTTTCACAGTCATCTGGCAGAACGTAGTACTTCCCTGGGTGGTTGCTGTCTACCAACCTACTACCTACCTACCATATATATATATATATATATATATATATATATATATATATATATATATATATATATATATATATATATATATATATATATATATTTGTGCCGAATATGTAAAACTGGTCAATTAGCAGAACTCATTTAAAATTAAGTCCTTTCTAAAATTTACTATTATACGTTTAAATATATTTTTCATTAATGTTCATGTAAAAATTTATAATTTTGCATCAAAAGGAACTTAGAAAACTTACCTAACCTTATTATGACAAGCGCAATTTATTTTAGCCTAACCCAACTAAATATATTTTAGATTATTTTACAGTAATTTAATACTAAACAAACACAGTGAAATATATTTTTCGTTATGTTCAGAATGATTTTGGCGAAATTATTGCATACACAAATTTTAACTTGTCCTATATGGCAAGATGAACGTTGCTATTTAAGCCAAGATCGCAAGTTCTGCCTATTCGGCTTTGACATATATATATATATATATATATATATATATATATATATATATATATATATATATATATATATATATATATAGTATTTTTATTTATTTATTTTATTATCACACTGGCCGATTCCCACCAAGGCAGGGTGCCCGAAAAGAAAAACTTTCACCATCATTCACTCCATCACTGTCTTGCCAGAAGGGTGCTTTACACTACAGTTTTTAAACTGCAACATTAACACCCCTCCTTCAGAGTGCAGGCACTGTACTTCCCATCTCCAGGACTCAAGTCCGGCCTGCTGGTTTCCCTGAATCCCGTCATAAATGTTACTTTACTCACACTCCAACAGCACGTCAAGTATTAAAAACCATTTGTCTCCATTCACTCGTATCAAACACGCTCACGCATGCCTGCTGGAAGTCCAAGCCCCTCGCTCACAAAACCTCCTTTACCCCTCCACTCCAACCCTTCCTAGGCCGACCCTACCCATTGCACTATATATATATATATATATATATATATATATATATATATATATATATATATATATATATATATATATATATATATATATATAATTATATATATATTTATAGATGGGGTTGTAGAGAAGTAAATGCGAGGGTCTTGGCAAGAGGCGTGAGTGAATCAATGTGACAGCCAGGCAGAATTACAGCTGCAGTGTGTTTGATAATGCACACGGTGGAATCACTGTAACAGCAACAGAAACATCAGAATCTAGTTCATCAGAGCAGCAGTGCAGCAGGAACTAGCAGCTGCAGCACGGAACTCAGCAGCCTGCAGCGTCGTTTAGTACAGAGCAGCAGCGTATATGTCACTGTCTGACTTTTTGGGTTATCCTAGGTTCTCTACACATATGCTGCTATGTATGATAATTCTTTGTAACTTTTGTGTATACCTGAATAAACTTACTAACACTTACTAACACTAGCCTCAGTATCGCAAAGCAGCAGCAGCACTAACCCGCACCGTGAGTCACTACAGAGCAGCACGAGCAGCATTAGAAGCAGAAAAAGCACCAAAACCAGCACAAGCAGGAACAATAGCAGCAGCAGCATCACCATGGTCGAAAGACTCTTACCAGCCTTGCACAACTGCTGCCATGTTTGAGTACTGACGTGAGCCTCTGAGGAGATGCTCAGGCCGATTCTTCCTCGTAACCTCCACCGAGACCTTCAGTTTCTTTTACCCAAACTGTTCTCTGTTTCTGGGTTTCCTACTTTTTATTTCACACATTCTTTCATTCTGTTGAGTTTTCATTCTAGTAACCACCTATCTGACCACTCCAAGGCGTCATGTCGTTTATCTTACATCCATGTTTTATGTCGCACATTATCTCTAATATCGTTTGAAAAAAATATGCAATGATTCAGTTTATTCTGGTACATTGATTCACAAACGTAAGGAACAGCAGCTGTGTAAGTACAGTGTCAAATATCTTCTCGTAATCAGGAAAATTCAAACCACCTGTCATTCCTCCTTTCCTTGTTTCTCTCATAAAAATTCTGTAGGCTGGTGTGGCATGATTTTCCGTCTCTAAAACCAGACATTGTTGTTTATGCATCTACTTCTATCTAGGTGATCCACTACTCTCCTCATCCTCCCCATTAGTGTAACGAATACCACGTTAAGTTTACCAGTCTGTGGTTCAAAACTACTTGCCTCGCCATTTTCCCGTAAATTTAGAGAACATTTGCTGTTATTTGACTTTTTGGTAACTGCCAGTTTACCTATCAAAACTTTGCAGTCTGTTTATTGGCCCCATCATGTACCTCTGTAATCCTTTGACTACCGCCGACAGGATGGGTATGGGTTGATAATGCGATAAACTGTTAAACTAACCAGTTTCTCGTTACTGTAGGTAGGTATTGGGTTTATCAGGAAACAAGACAAGTATTTCCTGACGCAGGTCTTAGTCATGTGGTACCCGCAGATGGAGCTTTTTGGTCATCTGACCGAGGCCCCCCGCTGGCTTACCGGTCCCCCCTTTTAAAAATTATGGTTGATAATAACCGTTTCTCGTGACTTGTAGATTATCACTAATGGATCACTGAGTTCTCTGCTAGTTGGTCTTATTATCCACAGTGATGTATTATCAAGGTCCGTGCCCTTTAACATATAAAGATCTCTTTAGTAGTATTGCGGCGTTCTTCCCCAATTCACTGCATGATGATGACTTTATTTTGTGCTAAAATATTGTATTATGTTAACTAATTTGTTTTCTCAGAATTATTATTATTATAATCAAAAGAAACGCTAAACAAGGACTATACAGCGTTTACTGCAGAGAGAAATAAAAAAAATATTTTAAGTTTTTCCACTTGTTGGTTTACAGTGTTGGGAGGTGTTACGTCGCAGCTAGTGTCTTGTTCAAACTCCCCGTTGATGTAAATGTTCCTTTATTCCTCCTGAATACCATCTTATATTTATTCTATCTTCACACACCTCTTTGTCATCTCTGGCTAACTCTCTTCTCTCTTTGTTTGTCACTGGATCCCTTACAGTCATCTTTGATCCCTTACAGTCATCTTTGATCCCTTACAGTCATGGCTTGATCCCCTTACTGTTATCCTTGATCCCTTACAGTCATGACTTGGGTCCCTTACTGTTATCCTTGATCCTTAAGTCATGACTTGATCCCTTACTGTCATCCTTGATCCCCACAGTCATGGCTTGATCCCTTACAGTCATGACTGATCACTTACAGCCATGGCTTGTCCCTACAGTCATGACTTGATCCCCCACAGTCATGCTTGATCCCCAAGCGGCTTGATCCTTCAGTCATGACGATCCTTACAGTCATGACTTGATCCCCTTTCTGTTATCCTTGACCCTTACAGTCTGACTTGATCCCTTACAGTCATGACTTGACCCCCTTACAGTCATGACGATCCTTCAGTCATGACTTGACCCCCTATCATGACTTGATCCCTTACAGTCGGCGACCCCCTACTGTCACCCTTGACCCCTTCAGTCGCGATCCTTACGTCACCCTTTGATCCCTTACAGTCATGCTTGATCCGTTACTGTTATCCTTGACCCCTTTGGTCATGACTTGATCCCTTACGTATCCGTCCCTTACAGTCATGACGCCCCTTACTGCATCCTTGTCCCTTACAGTTACGACTTGATCTGCAGTTACGACACCCCTTACAGTCATCAACCGTTACCGTCTTCTTCCTGTCAACAGGGCCACAGATCAGCTTCTGTTCTGTTACCGCTAAACAGTCCAGGAAGTGTCGCCCACTTCCCTAGTTCTGTTACGTATTTGTTCAGTGGTTCTTCTAATACTTTCCTTGTTCTTACTGTTTTCCCATTTCCGTAGGTTTCCCCCAAGCTCTGTTACCCCCCTTCAATTTGTTCTTCACATGTTTGAATGTGTGTGCTTTCAAAAATAACACAAGATTTGTTTGAATTTTTCCCCGGGGGTTAGCCATAGATATCCCAAGAAAGTCAGTGCGTCATCAGGGGACTGTCTAATTTTTCCCTTGGGGTCTTTTATCTTGTCCCCAGGGTACAACCCAAAAAGTCGCTAAACCCCGAAAAACAACTTGCTAGGGGAACGGGGGGGCAGTAGGGGCTCTGTCCCTTGGGAAAAATTTCCTCCACCCAAGACACTACAAACAAATTCAGTGTTTTTATTTTTTTGGAAAGGATAATTTGTTTGTGTAACACAACATTGAGGCAAAAAAGAAAAACCCCTAATATGCAAATGGGTTGGGTATTTCACTACATAAGAGGGATTTCCAATAGACTCTGGCTGTCTTCAAGAGGGGGCTGGAGAGGCACCTCAGTCAGTACCTGCCCAAACCGGGGCTGTAATTGTCGTTGGTTTGCGGGGCCAAAGAAACCCAGTAATGGATTTAAATTAGATAAGTTTAGATTCAGAAAGGACATAGGAAAAGTATTGGTTTGGAAATAGGGTAGTTGATGAGTGGAACAGTCACTAGTTGGGTTATTGAGGCGGGGGTTTTGGGGTAGTTTCAAATCTGGGTTTGGGATGTACATGAGTGGAGGGTTGGATTTGAGTGGACTTTCACATCAGAGCTTATTTTTTGGGTGGCATTAAAAATTTTGGGGGCAATGTTTTGTTAATGGGATGAATTAAAAGGACCTGCCTAGTATGGCCAACAGGCCTCCTGCGTGTTCCTCCTTTCTTATGTTCTTATGTTAAATAGTGCACTTGACAACAACCTGGTTGATCGGGCCCTGATTCACCGCGGGGCCCTAATCACTGACCGGGCCGCGAAGGCTTGCCGAACCCCCAGGTATATGAGGAGAGGCTAGAGGGCAAACCTGACACTAGAGGATAAGAAAGTCAGACGAATGATTACGACGTAAAAATACTGGAGGAATAGATAGGTGGAGAGGAAGAGTGAGTCTGAGAGGCGAGTCAAAAGGTACACGAGGTCACAACGGTTAAAACACAGATGAATAACAGGGATGTTAGGAAATACTTTTTTTTAGTCTTGAGTGATCAGGAAGTGGAAAGCTTATCAGACAGAAGTGGTAGAGGCAGAATCCATACGTAGCTTCAAGAACAGATGCTGTATAGTCCTTGTGGCAGCGTTTCTTTGATTATAAAAATAATTCAAGAACAGATATGATTGCTCACACAGCCTGGGGAGGTGAACTCAGTATTAGCAACGGAGAAAGCCAGGCGAGACTGACCTGGCACCACATCTAGGCGAGTACAAATATTTAACAGTTTTGAGGAAAAACTCTTTTGCGATAATATTATTAAAATATATAAATTAAGATTAACCTGAAGCGTGCGTCACAAGAACCACCTGCTGATGAACAGTGCGTCACAAGAACCACCTGCTGATGAACAGTGCGTCACAAGAACCACCTGCTGATGAACAGTGCGTCACAAGAACCACCTGCTGATGAAGAGTGCGTCACAAGAACCACCTGCTGATGAAGAGTGCGTCACAAGAACCACCTGCTGATGAAGAGTGCGTCACAAGAACCACCTGCTGATGAACAGTGCGTCACAAGAACCACCTGCTGATGAACAGTGCGTCACAAGAACCACCTGCTGATGAAGAGTGCGTCACAAGAACCACCTGCTGATGAACAGTGCGTCACAAGAACCACCTGCTGATGAAGAGTGCGTCACAAGAACCACCTGCTGATGAACAGTGCGTCACAAGAACCACCTGCTGATGAAGAGTGCGTCACAAGAACCACCTGCTGATGAACAGTGCGTCACAAGAACCACCTGCTGATGAAGAGTGCGTCACAAGAACCACCTGCTGATGAACAGTGCGTCACAAGAACCACCTGCTGATGAAGAGTGCGTCACAAGAACCACCTGCTGATGAACAGTGCGTCACAAGAACCACCTGCTGATGAAGAGTGCGTCACAAGAACCACCTGCTGATGAACAGTGCGTCACAAGAACCACCTGCTGATGAAGAGTGCGTCACAAGAACCACCTGCTGATGAAGAGTGCGTCACAAGAACCACCTGCTGATGAACAGTGCGTCACAAGAACCACCTGCTGATGAACAGTGCGTCACAAGAACCACCTGCTGATGAAGAGTGCGTCACAAGAACCACCTGCTGATGAACAGTGCGTCACAAGAACCACCTGCTGATGAAGAGTGCGTCACAAGAACCACCTGCTGATGAACAGTGCGTCACAAGAACCACCTGCTGATGAAGAGTGCGTCACAAGAACCACCTGCTGATGAACAGTGCGTCACAAGAACCACCTGGTGATGAACAGTGCGTCACAAGAACCACCTGCTGATGAACAGTGCGTCACAAGAACCACCTGGTGATGAACAGTGCGTCACAAGAACCACCTGCTGATGAACAGTGCGTCACAAGAACCACCTGGTGATGAAGAGTGCGTCACAAGAACCACCTGGTGATGAAGAGTGCGTCACAAGAACCACCTGGTGATGAACAGTGCGTCACAAGAACCACCTGCTGATGAAGAGTGCGTCACAAGAACCACCTGGTGATGAAGAGTGCGTCACAAGAACCACCTGGTGATGAACAGTGCGTCACAAGAACCACCTGCTGATGAAGAGTGCGTCACAAGAACCACCTGGTGATGAAGAGTGCGTCACAAGAACCACCTGGTGATGAAGAGTGCGTCACAAGAACCACCTGGTGATGAAGAGTGCGTCACAAGAACCACCTGCTGATGAACAGTTCGTCACAAGAACCACCTGGTGATGAACAGTGCGTCACAAGAACCACCTGGTGATGAAGAGTGCGTCACAAGAACCACCTGCTGATGAACAGTTCGTCACAAGAACCACCTGGTGATGAACAGTTCGTCACAAGAACCACCTGGTGATGAACAGTTCGTCACAAGAACCACCTGGTGATGAAGAGTGCGTCACAAGAACCACCTGGTGATGAAGAGTGCGTCACAAGAACCACCTGGTGATGAAGAGTTCGTCACAAGAACCACCTGGTGATGAAGAGTGCGTCACAAGAACCACCTGGTGATGAACAGTTCGTCACAAGAACCACCTGGTGATGAAGAGTGCGTCACAAGAACCACCTGCTGATGAACAGTTCGTCACAAGAACCACCTGGTGATGAAGAGTGCGTCACAAGAACCACCTGGTGATGAAGAGTGCGTCACAAGAACCACCTGCTGATGAACAGTTCGTCACAAGAACCACCTGCTGATGAAGAGTGCGTCACAAGAACCACCTGCTGATGAAGAGTGCGTCACAAGAACCACCTGCTGATGAAGAGTGCGTCACAAGAACCACCTGCTGATGAAGAGTGCGTCACAAGAACCACCTGCTGATGAAGAGTGCGTCACAAGAACCACCTGCTGATGAAGAGTGCGTCACAAGAACCACCTGCTGATGAAGAGTGCGTCACAAGAACCACCTGCTGATGAAGAGTGCGTCACAAGAACCACCTGCTGATGAAGAGTGCGTCACAAGAACCACCTGCTGATGAAGAGTGCGTCACAAGAACCACCTGGTGATGAAGAGTGCGTCACAAGAACCACCTGCTGATGAAGAGTGCGTCACAAGAACCACCTGCTGATGAAGAGTGCGTCACAAGAACCACCTGGTGATGAAGAGTGCGTCACAAGAACCACCTGCTGATGAAGAGTGCGTCACAAGAACCACCTGCTGATGAACAGTTCGTCACAAGAACCACCTGCTGATGAACAGTTCGTCACAAGAACCACCTGCTGATGAACAGTTCGTCACAAGAACCACCTGGTGATGAAGAGTGCGTCACAAGAACCACCTGCTGATGAACAGTGCGTCACAAGAACCACCTGCTGATGAACAGTTCGTCACAAGAACCACCTGCTGATGAAGAGTGCGTCACAAGAACCACCTGCTGATGAACAGTTCGTCACAAGAACCACCTGGTGATGAAGAGTGCGTCACAAGAACCACCTGGTGATGAACAGTGCGTCACAAGAACCACCTGGTGATGAAGAGTGCGTCACAAGAACCACCTGCTGATGAACAGTGCGTCACAAGAACCACCTGCTGATGAACAGTTCGTCACAAGAACCACCTGGTGATGAAGAGTGCGTCACAAGAACCACCTGCTGATGAACAGTTCGTCACAAGAACCACCTGGTGATGAAGAGTGCGTCACAAGAACCACCTGCTGATGAACAGTGCGTCACAAGAACCACCTGGTGATGAAGAGTGCGTCACAAGAACCACCTGGTGATGAACAGTGCGTCACAAGAACCACCTGGTGATGAACAGTTCGTCACAAGAACCACCTGGTGATGAACAGTTCGTCACAAGAACCACCTGGTGATGAAGAGTGCGTCACAAGAACCACCTGGTGATGAACAGTGCGTCACAAGAACCACCTGGTGATGAACAGTTCGTCACAAGAACCACCTGGTGATGAAGAGTGCGTCACAAGAACCACCTGGTGATGAACAGTGCGTCACAAGAACCACCTGGTGATGAAGAGTGCGTCACAAGAACCACCTGGTGATGAACAGTGCGTCACAAGAACCACCTGGTGATGAACAGTGCGTCACAAGAACCACCTGCTGATGAACAGTTCGTCACAAGAACCACCTGGTGATGAAGAGTGCGTCACAAGAACCACCTGGTGATGAAGAGTGCGTCACAAGAACCACCTGGTGATGAAGAGTGCGTCACAAGAACCACCTGGTGATGAACAGTTCGTCACAAGAACCACCTGCTGATGAACAGTTCGTCACAAGAACCACCTGCTGATGAACAGTTCGTCACAAGAACCACCTGCTGATGAACAGTGCGTCACAAGAACCACCTGCTGATGAACAGTTCGTCACAAGAACCACCTGCTGATGAACAGTTCGTCACAAGAACCACCTGCTGATGAACAGTGCGTCACAAGAACCACCTGGTGATGAACAGTGCGTCACAAGAACCACCTGCTGATGAACAGTTCGTCACAAGAACCACCTGGTGATGAACAGTTCGTCACAAGAACCACCTGCTGATGAACAGTTCGTCACAAGAACCACCTGCTGATGAACAGTTCGTCACAAGAACCACCTGCTGATGAACAGTTCGTCACAAGAACCACCTGCTGATGAACAGTGCGTCACAAGAACCACCTGGTGATGAACAGTGCGTCACAAGAACCACCTGGTGATGAACAGTGCGTCACAAGAACCACCTGGTGATGAACAGTGCGTCACAAGAACCACCTGGTGATGAACAGTGCGTCACAAGAACCACCTGCTGATGAACAGTGCGTCACAAGAACCACCTGGTGATGAACAGTGCGTCACAAGAACCACCTGGTGATGAACAGTGCGTCACAAGAACCACCTGCTGATGAACAGTGCGTCAGAAGAACCACCTGCTGATGAACAGTGCGTCACAAGAACCACCTGCTGATGAACAGTGCGTCACAAGAACCACCTGCTGATGAACAGTGCGTCACAAGAACCACCTGCTGATGAACAGTGCGTCACAAGAACCACCTGCTGATGAACAGTGCGTCACAAGAACCACCTGCTGATGAACAGTGCGTCACAAGAACCACCTGCTGATGAACAGTGCGTCACAAGAACCACCTGCTGATGAACAGTGCGTCACAAGAACCACCTGCTGATGAACAGTGCGTCACAAGAACCACCTGCTGATGAACAGTGCGTCACAAGAACCACCTGCTGATGAACAGTGCGTCAGAAGAACCACCTGCTGATGAACAGTGCGTCACAAGAACCACCTGCTGATGAACAGTGCGTCACAAGAACCACCTGGTGATGAACAGTGCGTCACAAGAACCACCTGGTGATGAACAGTGCGTCACAAGAACCACCTGCTGATGAACAGTGCGTCAGAAGAACCACCTGCTGATGAACAGTGCGTCACAAGAACCACCTGGTGATGAACAGTGCGTCACAAGAACCACCTGCTGATGAACAGTGCGTCACAAGAACCACCTGCTGATGAACAGTGCGTCACAAGAACCACCTGCTGATGAACAGTGCGTCACAAGAACCACCTGGTGATGAACAGTGCGTCACAAGAACCACCTGCTGATGAACAGTGCGTCACAAGAACCACCTGCTGATGAACAGTTCGTCACAAGAACCACCTGCTGATGAACAGTGCGTCACAAGAACCACCTGCTGATGAACAGTGCGTCACAAGAACCACATGCTGATGAACAGTGCGTCACAAGAACCACCTGCTGATGAACAGTGCGTCACAAGAACCACCTGGTGATGAACAGTGAGTCACAAGAACCACCGGGTGATGAACAGTGCGTCACAAGAACCACCTGGTGATGAACAGTTCGTCACAAGAACCACCTGCTGATGAACAGTGCGTCACAAGAACCACCTGGTGATGAACAGTGCGTCAAAAGAACGACCTGGTGATGAACAGTTCGTCACAAGAACCACCTGCTGATGAACAGTGCGTCACAAGAACCACCTGGTGATGAACAGTGCGTCACAAGAACCACCTGCTGATGAACAGTTCGTCACAAGAACCACCTGCTGATGAACAGTGCGTCACAAGAACCACCTGGTGATGAACAGTGCGTCACAAGAACCACCTGGTGATGAACAGTTCGTCACAAGAACCACCTGGTGATGAACATTGCGTCACAAGAACCACCTGGTGATGAACAGTGCGTCACAAGAACCACCTGCTGATGAACAGTGCGTCACAAGAACCACCTGCTGATGAACAGTGCGTCACAAGAACCACCTGCTGATGAACAGTGCGTCACAAGAACCACCTGGTGATGAACAGTTCGTCACAAGAACCACCTGGTGATGAACATTGCGTCACAAGAACCACCTGGTGATGAACAGTGCGTCACAAGAACCACCTGGTGATGAACAGTGCGTCACAAGAACCACCTGCTGATGAACAGTGCGTCACAAGAACCACCTGGTGATGAAAGTTGTGCGTCACAAGAACCACCTGGTGATGAACAGTGCGTCACAAGAACCACCTGGTGATGAACAGTGCGTCACAAGAACCACCTGGTGATGAAGAAGTAAGTTGTGCGTCACAAGAACCACCTGGTGATGAACAGTGCGTCACAAGAACCACCTGGTGATGAAGTAAGTTATGCGTCACAAGAACCACCTGCTGATGAATAGTGCGTCACAAGAACCACCTGCTGATGAACAGTGCGTCACAAGAACCACCTGCTGATGAACAGTGCGTCACAAGAACCACCTGCTGATGAACAGTGCGTCACAACAACCACCTGCTGATGAACAGTGCGTCACAAGAACCACCTGCTGATGAACAGTGCGTCACAAGAACCACCTGCTGATGAACAGTGCGTCACAAGAACCACCTGCAGATGAACAGTGCGTCACAAGAACCACCTGCTGATGAAGAAGTAAGATGTGCATCACAAGAACCACCTGGCGATGAACAGTGCGTCACAAGAACCACCTGGTGATGAAGAAGTAAGATGTGTTTGTTGGCTAGGTGTGGGTAAGAAGTAAGATGTGTTTGTTGGCTAGGTGTGGGTAAGAAGTAAGATGTGTTTGTTGGCTAGCAGTGGGTAAGAAGTAAGATGTGTTTGTTGGCTAGGTGTGGGTAAGAAGTAAGATGTGTTTGTTGGCTAGCAGTGGGTAAGAAGTAAGATATGTTTGTTGGCTAGGGGTGGGTAAGAAGTAAGATGTGTTTGTTGGCTAGGTGTAGGTAAGAAGTAAGATGTGTTTGTTGGCTAGGTGTGGGTAAGAAGTAAGATGTGTTTGTTGGCTAGGTGTGGGTAAGAAGTAAGATGTGTTTGTTGGCTAGCAGTGGGTAAGAAGTAAGATGTGTTTGTTGGCTAGGTGTGGGTAAGAAGTAAGATGTGTTTGTTGGCTAGCAGTGGGTAAGAAGTAAGATATGTTTGTTGGCTAGGGGTGGGTAAGAAGTAAGATGTGTTTGTTGGCTAGGTGTGGGTAAGAAGTAAGATGTGTTTGTTGGCTAGCAGTGGGTAAGAAGTAAGATGTGTTTGTTGGCTAGGTGTGGGTAAGAAGTAAGATGTGTTTGTTGGCTAGCAGTGGGTAAGAAGTAAGATGTGTTTGTTGGCTAGGTGTGGGTAAGAAATAAGATGTGTTTGTTGGCTAGGTGTGGGTAAGAAGTAAGATGTGTTTGTTGGCTAGGTGTGGGTAAGAAGTAAGATGTGTTTGTTGGCTAGGTGTGGGTAAGAAGTAAGATGTGTTTGTTGGCTAGGGCTGGGTAAGATGTGTTTGTTGGCTAGGTGTGGGTACGAAGTAAGATGTGTTTGTTGGCTAGGTGTGGGTAAGAAGTAAGATGTGTTTGTTGGCTAGGTGTGGGTAAGAAGTAAGATGTGTTTGTTGGCTAGGTGTGGGTAAGAAGTAAGATGTGTTTGTTGGGTAGGTGTGGGTAAGAAGTAAGATGTGTTTGTTGGCTAGGGGTGGGTAAGATGTGTTTGTTGGCTAGGTGTGGGTACGAAGTAAGATGTGTTTGTTGGCTAGGTGTGGGTAAGAAGTTTGATGTGTTTGTTGGCTAGGTGTGGGTAAGAAGTAAGATGTGTTTGTTGGCTAGGTGTGGGTAAGAAGTAAGATGTGTTTGTTGGCTAGGGGTGGGTAAGAAGTAAGATGTGTTTGTTGGCTAGCAGTGGGTAAGAAGTAAGATGTGTTTGTTGGCTAGGTGTGGGTAAGAAGTAAGATGTGTTTGTTGGCTAGGGGTGGATAAGAAGTAAGATGTGTTTGTTGGCTAGCAGTGGGTAAGAAGTAAGATGTGTTTGTTGGCTAGCAGTGGGTAAAAAGTAAGATGTGTTTGTTGGCTAGGTGTGGGTAAGAAGTAAGATGTGTTTGTTGGCTAGGGGTGGGTAAGAAGTAAGATGTGTTTGTTGGCTAGGGGTGGGTAAGAAGTAAGATGTGTTTGTTGGCTAGGGGTGGGTAAGAAGTAAGATGTGTTTGTTGGCTAGGGGTGGGTAAGAAGTAAGATGTGTTTGTTGGCTAGCAGTGGGTAAGAAGTAAGATGTGTTTGTTGGCTAGCAGTGGGTAAAAAGTAAGATGTGTTTGTTGGCTAGGTGTGGGTAAGAAGTAAGATGTGTTTGTTGGCTAGGGGTGGGTAAGAAGTAAGATGTGTTTGTTGGCTAGGGGTGGGTAAGAAGTAAGATGTGTTTGTTGGCTAGCAGTGGGTAAGAAGTAAGATGTGTTTGTTGGCTAGGTGTGGGTAAGAAGTAAGATGTGTTTGTTGGCTAGGTGTGGGTAAGAAGTAAGATGTGTTTGTTGGCTAGGGGTGGGTAAGAAGTAAGATGTGTTTGTTGGCTAGGGGTGGGTAACAAGTAAGATGTATTCGTTGGCTAGGTGTGGGTAAGAAGTAAGATGTGTTTGTTGGCTAGCAGTGGGAAAGATGTAAGATGTGTTTGTTGGCTTGGAATGGGTAAGAAGTAAGATGTGTTTGTTGGCTAGGTGTGGGTAAGAAGTAAGATGTGTTTGTTGGCTAGGGGTGGGTAAGAAGTAAGATGTGTTTGTTGGCTAGGGGTGGGTAAGAAGTAAGATGTGTTTGTTGGCTAGTGGTGAGTAAGAAGTAAGATGTGTTTGTTGGCTAGGTTTGGGTAAGAAGTAAGATGTGTTTGTTGGCTAGGGGTGGGTAAGAAGTAAGATGTGTTTGTTGGCTAGGGATGGGTAAGAAGTAAGATGTGTTTGTTGGCTAGGGGTGGGTAAGAAGTAAGATATGTTTGTTGGCTAGGGGTGGGCAAGAAGTAAGATGTGTTTGTTGGCTAGGGATGGGTAAGAAGTAAGATGTGTTTGTTTGCTAGGGGTAGGTAAGAAGTAAGATGTGTTTGTTGGCTAGGGGTGGGTAAGAAGTAAGATGTGTTTGTTGGCTAGGTGTGGGTAAGAAGTAAGATTTGTTTGTTGGCTAGGGGTGGGCAAGAAGTAAGATGTGTTTGTTGGCTAGGGGTGGGCAAGAAGTAAGACGTGTTTGTTGGCTAGGGGTGGGTAAGAAGTAAGATGTGTTTGTTGGCTATGGTTGGGCAAGAAGCAAGATGTGTTTGTTGGCTAGGGGTGGGTAAGAAGTAAGATGTGTTTGTTGGCTAGGTGTGGGTAAGAAGTAAGATGTGTTTGTTGGCTAGGTGTGGGTAAGAAGTAAGATGTGTTTGTTGGCTAGGTGTGGGTAAGAAGTAAGATGTGTTTGTTGGCTAGGTGTGGGTAAGAAGTAAGATGTGTTTGTTGGCTAGGTGTGGGTAAGAAGTAAGATGTGTTTGTTGGCTAGGTGTGGGTAAGAAGTAAGATGTGTTTGTTGGCTAGGTGTGGGTAAGAAGTAAGATGTGTTTGTTGGCTAGGTGTGGGTAAGAAGTAAGATGTGTTTGTTGGCTAGGTGTGGGTAAGAAGTAAGATGTGTTTGTTGGCTAGGTGTGGGTAAGAAGTAAGATGTGTTTGTTGGCTAGGTGTGGGTAAGAAGTAAGATGTGTTTGTTGGCTAGGTGTGGGTAAGAAGTAAGATGTGTTTGTTGGCTAGGTGTGGGTAAGAAGTAAGATATGTTTGTTGGCTAGGGGTGGGTAAGAAGTAAGATGTGTTTGTTGGCTAGGTGTGGGTAAGAAGTAAGATATGTTTGTTGGCTAGGTGTGGGTAAGAAGTAAGATATGTTTGTTGGCTAGGTGTGGGTAAGAAGTAAGATATGTTTGTTGGCTAGGTGTGGGTAAGAAGTAAGATATGTTTGTTGGCTAGGTGTGGGTAAGAAGTAAGATATGTTTGTTGGCTAGGTGTGGGTAAGAAGTAAGATGTGTTTGTTGGCTAGGTGTGGGTAAGAAGTAAGATGTGTTTGTTGGCTAGGTGTGGGTAAGAAGTAAGATATGTTTGTTGGCTAGGTGTGGGTAAGAAGTAAGATATGTTTGTTGGCTAGGTGTGGGTAAGAAGTAAGATATGTTTGTTGGCTAGGTGTGGGTAAGAAGTAAGATATGTTTGTTGGCTAGGTGTGGGTAAGAAGTAAGATGTGTTTGTTGGCTAGTTGTGGGTAAGAAGTAAGATATGTTTGTTGACTAGGGGTGGGTAAGAAGTAAGATGTGTTTGTTGGCTAGGGGTGGGTAAGAAGTAAGATATGTTTGTTGGCTAGGTGTGGGTAAGAAGTAAGATGTGTTTGTTGGCTAGTTGTGGGTAAGAAGTAAGATATGTTTGTTGGCTAGGTGTGGGTAAGAAGTAAGATATGTTTGTTGGCTAGGTGTGGGTAAGAAGTAAGATGTGTTTGTTGGCTAGGTGTGGGTAAGAAGTAAGATGTGTTTGTTGGCTCGGTGTGGGTAAGAAGTAAGATGTGTTTGTTGGCTCGGTGTGGGTAAGAAGTAAGATGTGTTTGTTGGCTCGGTGTGGGTAAGAAGTAAGATGTGTTTGTTGGCTAGGTGTGGGTAAGAAGTAAGATGTGTTTGTTGGCTAGGTGTGGGTAAGAAGTAAGATGTGTTTGTTGGCTCGGTGTGGGTAAGAAGTAAGATGTGTTTGTTGGCTCGGTGTGGGTAAGAAGTAAGATGTGTTTGTTGGCTCGGTGTGGGTAAGAAGTAAGATGTGTTTGTTGGCTAGGTGTGGGTAAGAAGTAAGATGTGTTTGTTGGCTAGGTGTGGGTAAGAAGTAAGATGTGTTTGTTGGCTAGGTGTGGGTAAGAAGTAAGATGTGTTTGTTGGCTAGGTGTGGGTAAGAAGTAAGATGTGTTTGTTGGCTAGGAGTGGGTAAGAAGTAAGATGTGTTTGTTGGCTAGGTGTGGGTAAGAAGTAAGATGTGTTTGTTGGCTAGGAGTGGGTAAGAAGTAAGATGTGTTTGTTGGCTAGGTGTGGGTAAGAAGTAAGATGTGTTTGTTGGCTAGGTGTGGGTAAGAAGTAAGATGTGTTTGTTGGCTAGGAGTGGGTAAGAAGTAAGATGTGTTTGTTGGCTAGGTGTGGGTAAGAAGTAAGATGTGTTTGTTGGCTAGGTGTGGGTAAGAAGTAAGATGTGTTTGTTGGCTAGGTGTGGGTAAGAAGTAAGATGTGTTTGTTGGCTAGGAGTGGGTAAGAAGTAAGATGTGTTTGTTGGCTAGGTGTGGGTAAGAAGTAAGATGTGTTTGTTGGCTAGGAGTGGGTAAGAAGTAAGATGTGTTTGTTGGCTAGGTGTGGGTAAGAAGTAAGATGTGTTTGTTGGCTAGGAGTGGGTAAGAAGTAAGATGTGTTTGTTGGCTAGGAGTGGGTAAGAAGTAAGATGTGTTTGTTGGCTAGGTGTGGGTAAGAAGTAAGATGTGTTTGTTGGCTAGGTGTGGGTAAGAAGTAAGATGTGTTTGTTGGCTAGGGGTGGGTAAGAAGTAAGATGTGTTTGTTGGCTAGGTGTGGGTAAGAAGTAAGATATGTTTGTTGGCTAGGTGTGGGTAAGAAGTAAGATGTGTTTGTTGGCTAGGTGTGGGTAAGAAGTAAGATGTGTTTGTTGGCTAGGTGTGGGTAAGAAGTAAGATGTGTTTGTTGGCTAGGTGTGGGTAAGAAGTAAGATGTGTTTGTTGGCTAGGAGTGGGTAAGAAGTAAGATGTGTTTGTTGGCTAGGAGTGGGTAAGAAGTAAGATGTGTTTGTTGGCTAGGAGTGGGTAAGAAGTAAGATGTGTTTGTTGGCTAGGTGTGGGTAAGAAGTAAGATGTGTTTGTTGGCTAGGTGTGGGTAAGAAGTAAGATGTGTTTGTTGGCTAGGTGTGGGTAAGAAGTAAGATGTGTTTGTTGGCTAGGTGTGGGTAAGAAGTAAGATGTGTTTGTTGGCTAGGTGTGGGTAAGAAGTAAGATGTGTTTGTTGGCTAGGTGTGGGTAAGAAGTAAGATGTGTTTGTTGGCTAGGTGTGGGTAAGAAGTAAGATGTGTTTGTTGGCTAGGTGTGGGTAAGAAGTAAGATGTGTTTGTTGGCTAGGAGTGGGTAAGAAGTAAGATGTGTTTGTTGGCTAGGAGTGGGTAAGAAGTAAGATGTGTTTGTTGGCTAGGAGTGGGTAAGAAGTAAGATGTGTTTGTTGGCTAGGTGTGGGTAAGAAGTAAGATATGTTTGTTGGCTAGGTGTGGGTAAGAAGTAAGATATGTTTGTTGGCTAGGTGTGGGTAAGAAGTAAGATGTGTTTGTTGGCTAGGTGTGGGTAAGAAGTAAGATGTGTTTGTTGGCTAGGTGTGGGTAAGAAGTAAGATGTGTTTGTTGGCTAGGTGTGGGTAAGAAGTAAGATGTGTTTGTTGGCTAGGTGTGGGTAAGAAGTAAGATGTGTTTGTTGGCTAGGTGTGGGTAAGAAGTAAGATGTGTTTGTTGGCTAGGTGTGGGTAAGAAGTAAGATGTGTTTGTTGGCTAGGTGTGGGTAAGAAGTAAGATGTGTTTGTTGGCTAGGTGTGGGTAAGAAGTAAGATGTGTTTGTTGGCTAGGTGTGGGTAAGAAGTAAGATGTGTTTGTTGGCTAGGAGTGGGTAAGAAGTAAGATGTGTTTGTTGGCTAGGTGTGGGTAAGAAGTAAGATATGTTTGTTGGCTAGGTGTGGGTAAGAAGTAAGATGTGTTTGTTGGCTAGGTGTGGGTAAGAAGTAAGATGTGTTTGTTGGCTAGGTGTGGGTAAGAAGTAAGATGTGTTTGTTGGCTAGGTGTGGGTAAGAAGTAAGATGTGTTTGTTGGCTAGGTGTGGGTAAGAAGTAAGATGTGTTTGTTGGCTAGGTGTGGGTAAGAAGTAAGATATGTTTGTTGACTAGGTGTGGGTAAGAAGTAAGATATGTTTGTTGGCTAGGTGTGGGTAAGAAGTAAGATGTGTTTGTTGGCTAGTTGTGGGTAAGAAGTAAGATGTGTTTGTTGGCTAGGTGTGGGTAAGAAGTAAGATGTGTTTGTTGGCTAGGGGTGGGTAAGAAGTAAGATATGTTTGTTGGCTAGTTGTGGGTAAGAAGTAAGATGTGTTTGTTGGCTAGGTGTGGGTAAGAAGTAAGATGTGTTTGTTGGCTAGGTGTTGGTAAGAAGTAAGATGTGTTTGTTGGCTAGGTGTGGGTAAGAAGTAAGATATGTTTGTTGGCTAGTTGTGGGTAAGAAGTAAGATGTGTTTGTTGGCTAGGTGTGGGTAAGAAGTAAGATATGTTTGTTGGCTAGTTGTGGGTAAGAAGTAAGATGTGTTTGTTGGCTAGGTGTGGGTAAGAAGTAAGATGTGTTTGTTGGCTAGTTGTGGGTAAGAAGTAAGATGTGTTTGTTGGCTAGGTGTGGGTAAGAAGTAAGATGTGTTTGTTGGCTAGGTGTGGGTACAGAGCTCTGATCTAACCTTTATTCATCTTGGCGTACTCAGTATGGTGTATAAGATCTCTTCCTTCTTTTCAGTTGGGATCTGATTTTTTTATTTTGCCAGCGACGTGGCTAGTTTATTGTGCGTCCAATATTCATCCTGTGGAGGGTAGCACAAGAGCATATGGATACACAAAAGTCCTAGCAACTTGGCCACAGAAGGGTTTATAGGAGTACTTCTGGATTTATATCTACTGTTCACTTATCTGTTAAAAGTAAATTTAGGAAATTTGCTTAATATATCTCTTTTTCTCATTTTCATTAATAAGATAAAGGTTATTATACTGTCTATCTCTGTATTCCTCAATAAGTGGACAATTACGTACACAGTGTTCAAGATAGTGACCATAGGGCTGGCCACATACTTTACATTTCCTTTGTCATCGGTGTGTCTGCGAAATTGCCAGAAGTACTTGTAACCAAGCTTCAGCCTGCCCACTGCATCCGTTAGTCTTTTCACATTGCAGGTTGATTGGGACGTGATAGAACAGGAACGAGGGGATATGTGTTGGTGGTGATGGTGGTACCAGTTGGTAGTGGTGGTGGTGGTGGTACCATGGTACTAGGTGGTAGTGGTAGTAGTAGTAGTAGTGGTGGTGGTGGTACCAGGTGGTAGTGGTAGTAGTAGTGGTGGTAGTGGTAGTGGTACCAGGTAGTAGTGGCAGTGGTACCAGGTGGTAGTGGTAGTAGCAGTGGAAAGGAGCAACGGATGAAGTGTATTTATCATGCTTGTGAAGAAGTGGTGGGTGGGCAGGTGTTTGTGTGTGTGTGTGTGTGTGTGTGTGAGGAAGGGGGGGGGTGGCAGAGGAAGGGGATGATGGTGCATCCTCCTCCTGCTGTGCACGTGAAGGTCCTGTCCTGGAGGTGCTGCTTCTGCACTAGTGGTTGGGTCTTCCACTGATGTTTGTGACACGTGCACTTTCAGATTTTATCATATCTTAGTCCACGTAAATGCTTCTGAACGTCTGCCTACTCTGTTCCGTGTCATTGTCAATAAACAAAGTCTTTATTGTACAAATTGATTTTATTGTTTGTTAATACAGCATATGCGCGAGAAAGTAGCTACTTCTTGGCGCATATGCTGTATTCTTTTCAAGATTGATGGACTGACTACATCGACTCAAAGCTAAGGGACTGATTACCTCAAACTCCTCCTATTCTTCACCGTTCTCCTTTGTATGGACTGATGAAGCCACTGTGTGGTGAAACGTTTCCTCATTAAAGATACCCAAGTGTTGCACATGTGTCTAATTTATTAACTTGTCGGTTCTCTGAACCATTTATCTACATTTTATTATTTGTATAATCATTTACAGCTCTAACGAAAACTCTTAATTACTTTGGTGAGAGTCCCGCCTGTCATCACCGAGATCCGCGGATCAAAACCCCGGACGAAAAACTATACGTTTGTTCATGCAAGTTGTGATAGCTGATCAAGTTGCAGTAGAGACCAGACGTTGGTACAATACTGAATCATTCTCAGTGTCCTTAATATACTCCAGAGGATGAATGAATTACATAATACTTATGAGAATAATATTCTGGGATAAGGATATACACTACGTAAGGAAATACAGTTATTTATTACATTACTGATGAATACATGAATACAAAATTAACTAACAAAGAATAACTTACAATTAGTTATGGATCTTTGCCGGTAGATCATATTAAAAGATTTCTTAAGCTGAACTAGGCTCCTTCACACCCGTCAAGGGAGGTTCCTTGATGATGATGAGGGACTCTTGATGTAGGGAATTGGATCTGTACTCCAATTCCTTCAGTTAAGCCTGAATGCCTTCCTTTCCCCCCGCCCCCATCAGGCGCTGTATAATCCCTACGGGTTTAACGCTTTCCCATGATAATCCTTCACGGACCACCTTACAGGTTAGGTTCTCAGTCTCGGTCCTAGGCCAAGGTTGAGCTTCACCATTGTGTTATTTGAGAGGCACTGGAGTTCCTCAGATAAAGAACATGTATAGTTAAACCATACCACGGGTGGGGATAGAACCCGCGGTCAGAGAGTCTCAAAACTCCAGACCGTCGCGTTAGCCACTAGACCAGCTAGCCACAATAAGATTCGTCCAACTAGGTATATTTCTACGCCATAGGAAGGTTAGCATAGGCACCACTGTGACCACAAATGCAAGTTTTTACAGACGAATCTCCAGCTAGCGTGGCCGTGACGAACTCTAGCTCAAGTCCCCTCAAAGCCGTTAACATGACCCGTGGTATGGTTTGTTTGCAATCGTGTCATTACGATTTCGTGAGTCATGGAAACATATATAGTTCTTGACCATTCCCCGGTATACGACCTACAACTGTCAGGTAACACCCACGTACCTTCCTTACTACAAGTGTAAGAAGACTCCGCTCTCTGTGGTCAACTCCACTCCTCCCCATGATGAAGGAACAAGGAACCTCTTATTTTACACCTGCTTTCCATGTCAAGTATGCTGGCTGGAGTGAGCGTAAACACACAACCCCACTTTCTGTTTCTGGTTTTATTTCTGTGATTTGTTTCTCATTCTGATATATTTCTTTCTTTTCCAGCTGCGAGTCCCGCCTCAAGTAGGCTAACATTATGATGGTTTTACTTCTCAGTTTTTATATCGTGTTATATACGTGGTTGCCTTCTGTTGCCAGGTTTTTAGTAGTATTTTTTTTTACACTGCAGTCAAACTGATCTGGAAACAGGTCTTGAAAACTTCTCTGTCTATCTGTCTGTCTGTCTCTCTCTCTATCTCTGTCTCTCTCTCTCTCTCTCTCTCTCTCTCTCTCTCTCTCTCTCTCTCTCTCTCTCTCTCTCTCTCTCTCTCTCTCTCTCTCTCTCTCTCTCATAAAGCTTAGCTTCTCTCTCAGCTGTATCTTCTCTATGCTCGTTCATATAAACTTTCCTCAAGTATTGTTTGACGTGGTTGTAGTTGCTCTTTTCTCTTCCTAAATATTTCATCATTTTTTCCGTCATTTTGTTTTTATTTATTTATTTTTTTGCAGCTATTAATTTCCACTCTCTTGTCCATTGTGAGTGAGATCCCTTGTGTTTGTTCCCTTTCAAAATTATCAACACTACCTTATATACTTCCTTCTAACTCTTCTGTCAACCCTTCCTGCTGTTTTTATTTTCTTCCTCTCCTTTCTCTCTACCGTCCTTTAGTAAAAAGACAAAAAAAAAAAAAAAAACTCCTGTCGTTGCTACCTGGTCTGGGTCGTGTTTGTAAACACAACTCGACCTTACAACCTCACTTTGCCCGATGTAAATAATGTACAACTATTTACGTTTTTCTTTTTATTATATGCATACCTTGATAAAATATAAGGTTAAGTTTTCGTAAGAAAAATCTGTGTGACCTAATTCATGTCTGCATATATAACTTGTCACGATTATAACCAGATATGAACATGTAAATAGTTCATTATATGGTTATAACTAGCTCTTGAGGTTTAGCGCTTTTTTATATAATAATAATAATAATAGTTATAACTGTGACCATAATTTTTAAAGGTGTGGACCGGTAAACCGGTGGAAGGCCTTGGTCAGATGACCTAAAGCTCCAGCTGTGGGTCATCATATGACTAAGACCCGCGTCAGAAAACAC
Organism: Cherax quadricarinatus; assembly: GCF_038502225.1. Taxonomy (NCBI): domain Eukaryota; kingdom Metazoa; phylum Arthropoda; class Malacostraca; order Decapoda; family Parastacidae; genus Cherax; species Cherax quadricarinatus. Next base: position 6,393,773 of record NC_091340.1, on the reverse strand, counting down.
TTGTTCTGTTTTCTCACGAACCTTACCTAACCTAACCTAACCTAACCTAACCTAACCTAACCTAACCTAACCTTACCTAACCTAACCTAACCTAACCTAACCTAACCTAACCTAACCTAACCTAACCTTACCTAACCTAACCTAACCTAACCTAACCTAACCTAACTTAACCTAACCTAACCTAACCTAATCTAACCTAACCTAACCTAACCTAACCTAACCTAACCTAACCTAACCTTACCTAACCTAACCTAACCTAACCTAACCTAACCTAACCTTACCTAACCTAACCTAACCATTACCACTCTAACTTGTTCAGGTATCAGAACTTTGTGAGCCAGTCTCTAAACCCATTATGTACCTCTGTAATGTTGAGGTGCAGTCCCTGAGCCCATTATGTACCTCTAAAATCTTCTGACTACCACCCACAGGATGGATATGTGGTGACTACCACCCACAGGATGGATATGTGGTGACTACCACACACAGGATGGGTATGTGGTGACTACCACACACAGGATGGATATGTGGTGACTACCACCCACAGGATGGATATGTGGTGACTACCACACACAGGATGGATATGTGGTGACTACCACCCACAGGATGGATATGTGGTGACTACCACACACAGGATGGGTATGTGGTGACTGCAACACTGGATAGGTATGGGGTGCATATCAAAGATATTAAGCTACCTACCTCCCACTCGGAGTGTGTTCCTTCTTGACTCTCTCCTCATACAATTGTTCTCATCACATGTGCGAGGAAAATGTTAGGATGGATAATGAGAACCTTCAAAACAAGGGATACCAAGCCAGTGATGATCCTATTTAAGTCACTTGTTCTCTCTAGGTTGGAATACTGCAGTACACTAACCGCTCCATTCAAGGCAGGCGAAATCGCAGATCTAGAGAATGTACAGAGAACCTTCACTACGCATACAACTTCCATCAAACATCTTAATTACTGGGAACACTTGGAGTCACTTGATCTGTGCTCACTGGAGCGCAGGCGAGATACACCATAAGATACACCTCGAAAATCCTAGAGGGGCTGGTCCCAAATCTGCACACAGAAGTCACCCCCTACGAAAGCATAAGACTAGGCAGACCGTGTATTATCCCCCAGTGAAAAGTAGGGGAGCCATGAGAGAGAACACAATAAGTGTCCGGGGCACAAGACTGTTCAACAGCCTCACACCAGGCATAAGGGGAATTACCAATAGACCCCTGACTGCCTTCAAGAGGGAGCTGGACAGACACTTAAAGTCAGTGCCGGATCAGCCGGGCTGTGGTTCGTACGTTGGACTACGTGAGGCCAGCAGTAACAGCCTAGTTGATCAGGCCCTATAAACCGGAAGTCCTGGTCATGGACTGGGCTGAGGGGGCGTTGACCCCCGGAATACCCTCCAGGCAGGTAGATAGGTCTCAATTTCACTGCTGTCCTTAATGACCTTTTAAGTTATAACTCGCCTTCGTCAATGTTATTTGCGCTTCGTCTCAGAGCCTCGCTGGCGGCGCCACATTTCAGGGCTTCGTCTCAGAGCCTCGCTGGCGGCGCCACATTTCAGGGCTTCGTCTCAGAGCCTCGCTGGCGGCGCCACATTTCAGGGCTTCGTCTCAGAGCCTCGCTGGCGGCGCCACATTTCAGGGCTTCGTCTCAGAGCCTCGCTGGCGGCGCCACATTTCAGGGCTTCGTCTCAGAGCCTCGCTGGCGACGCCACATTTCAAGGCTTCGTCTCAGAGCCTCGCTGGCGACGCCACATTTCAAGGCTTCGTCTCAGAGCCTCGCTGGCGACGCCACATTTCAAGGCTTCGTCTCAGAGCCTCGCTGGCGACGCCACATTTCAAGGCTTCGTCCATTTAATTTTGTTTATAATGTAGAGAACCGCTAGAGGTAAATAAAACTGATTTCCCCGCAATAATTATTCGGGGAATCCACCTTTCTCTTTTATGGAAAAAATTATTAAAAGCACCAAAAAATAATCAGAGAGAGAACGCAAGATGTAGACAGAAAAAAACTGTCTAGATTTAATTATGAATAATGAATAAAAAATGACAATCTCTAAAAATGTTAACGAAATGAAAGTAACAATGCCTTAAGGCTTAAGAATTATCTGACGGTGAGGAGAGGTGCTACAAGTGTTTCTGATGGTGAGAGATGCTACAAGCGTCTTGTAGCGCATGTGATGGTTGACACACACTGATGGTGAGGAGAGGTGCTACAAGCGTCTTGTAGCGCATGTGATGGTTGACACACACTGATGGTGAAGAGAGGTGCTACAAGCGTCTTGTAGCGCATGTGATGGTTGACACACACTGATGGTGAGGAGAGATGCTACAAGCGTCTTGTAGCGCATGTGATGGTTGACACACGCTGATGGTGAGGAGAGGTGCTACAAGCGTCTTGTAGCGCATGTGATGGTTGACACACACTGATGGTGAGGAGAGGTGCTACAAGCGTCTTGTAGCGCATGTGATGGTTGACACACACTGATTGTGAGGAGAGGTGCTACAAGCGTCTTGTAGCGCATGTGATGGTTGACACACACTGATGGTGAGGAGAGGTGCTACAAGCGTCTTGTAGCGCATGTGATGGTTGACACACACTGATGGTGAGGAGAGGTGCTACAAGCGTCTTGTAGCGCATGTCATGGTTGACACACTGTCTCTGATGGTGAGGAGAGGTGCTTCTAGACTATAGTATAGTACAGTGAACGGGGAAGTAAGGATAGGGGAAGAATAGATTGGTGAGAGGAAGAGATAGTACCAGCGCTTAACCCAGTAGCTAAAACGATGGTGGTACTGGTGACTGGTGTGGCGAGGAGGATTGATAAGGACGGAGGGGGGGGGGGTTGTTACAACCTAACATCTTCTGAGGTTCACACCTGAGGTGTGGACTGAAGGACTTATTACCTCGCCTCCCACTGCCTCCTGTATACATTTCTACAGTCTTCATATTATTATGTCCACGTATGATATTGATAAAGCCACTGGATGGCGAAACGTCTACAAGATACCCGCATGTTGCACATATGTCTAATTCATCACCCCCAGTGGGAAACTATTGAGTCAAGAATTACTAAGGTAAAGAAGGAAGACCGAAGCCATGCTCGTGATTCTCGGTGTTTTCAACCACTGTGAAATGGATCGCAAGAACTGGGAATCCATGGAGGACCGGGAATAAAGATTCAAACTTCTCACTCAGATCTCCAAACTCAGCACATCAGAAATCCTACGAGAAAGAGAAGAACTGACGAACCAGCAAAGCTGAACCTTCTTTTCTTTCTCAACAAGTCGAACATAGAGAAAATGACGTACTACGTTTTCCCCAGCATCCAGCGACCACTGCGTAATAAGTTGATGATATTCAATTTAAGGGGAAGATGGAAAAGCGAAAAGACAAGATATATATGTGTGTGTGTGTGTGTGTGTGTATATATTATATATATATATATATATATATATATATATATATATATATATATATATATATATATATATATATATATATATATATATATATATATATATATATACTAGATTCCTTACTTTTTCTGTTTATATGACTAAATGGTCGAAGTTGGACCGAAACGTCGTCGTAAGCTCCTACGTGCGGGTTATTTGTGTATTGTTCCAGTCACGGTATTGTGCCTTTCTATTGTCTAAGGAATAAGATGATTCCTGTCAGGAACGACGTATTACACTGGTCGGACAAACCACACAAATAACGTCGACCTACACAAGGCAAGTTTACACCAACCTACTAGCCAATAGACAACAGGTATTAGGTGAACACCTGACTCATTTGACACTGTAAGGAGGCTAAACCAAGGAACAACAGAGACTGGAAAACATATAAAAGTGGATAAACAAGAGAGTCTGGAGTGGATGCCTTCAAAAATAAATGTGAGAGCTTAAAACAAATAGAAACTGACGTAACAAACAAAATAATGGAATCAAAACTTCTTTACGGCCACATTACAAGTTACTGAAAATGATCAAGTGATGAGATTTAGAAAATAAAAGAAACTAATTGTAGATAACGAAGATATATGATAACTACGGTATAATAACGAAGATATATGATAACTACGGTGTAATAACGAAGATATATGATAACTACGGTGTAATAACGAAGATATATGATAACTACGGTGTAATAACGAAGATATATGATAACTACGGTGTAATAACGAAGATATATGATAACTACGGTGTAATAACGAAGATATATGATAACTACGGTGTAATAACGAAGATATATGATAACTACGGTGTAATAACGAAGATATATGATAACTACGGTGTAATAACGAAGATATATGATAACTAAATTATGCAAAAATCGCGAACAAGCGATACAAAATGCAAAACAACCACGGGGTGAGTTGAATGATAACTTTAGGTCTTTCGTGTTACAGTCAACACATCATCAGGAGCTTGCAGTGTTGCAGGAAAGAGGAAGTCCAAGGAAATCCTTTCAGGGGAACGTTTTTTTTTTGCTCGAGTAAAAACGTTCCTCTGAACGAATTTGCTTGTACTTCCTCCTGTTTTCTGCAACATTGCAAGCTCCTGATGATGTGTTGATTGTAACACGAAAGGCCTAGAGCTATCATTCACCCCCCCCCCGTGGTTATGTATGATAACTAAAGTGTATTGAACACTTGTCAGTGTTAAGTAAGAGGACATTATTGTGGCAACTTTTCGCTCTCCAGGAGCTTTGTCAAGCCGTTTCGCTCCTGGAGAGTGAAACGTTGCCATAATAAAATGTCACATTAGTTGCACCTGTGTCCTTTTACCTAAATTATTGTCGGAAATTCTACCAACGTTATCACAACACTTATCAGTGCTCAATAATGACCAGCATGGAGTCAAACTCACAAGATTAATTGATCAGTATATTTGCATCCTCTTCTGGGATCCTCTTCAGAAGGGGATCGAAATATACAGAACAATTAATCTTCTGAGTGTCTGTTTCCATGTGGGTTATTGTTGAGCGTAAAGATACATACATACCAGTCCAGCAACATCGTCGTGGATGCAGAGAGAAGGAGCAGAAGCTCTATACAAGACACTCGGTCAAAACTAAAGCAAATCGCCAAGTAACGAAAGAATTAGCAGCTTCCTGGAAGGTGGTGAATATATAAATATATTTAAATATTCAGGAAGAGAGGTGGACAGTGGCCAGTGGCCATGGCTTGTTGACAGTGATGATGAATTAGACGCATGTGCAACACTTAGGTATCTTTATTCCTGAAACGTTCCGCCTGCATAGCAGACTTCTTCAGTTAAATACAGACTTGGTTTTTAATAGTGGAGGAGCAGCGCTGTATGACCTTTATTGATTCATCGCTTAGTTATAATAATAATAATAACAATAATAATAATAATAATATAATACTGTATAGTCCTTGTGGCTTAGCGCTTCTTTTTGATAATAATAATAATAATACTCTTGCTAGATGTTTAGTACCTCACCCTTGCTAGATGTTCAGTACCTCACCCTTGCTAGAAGGTGTTCAGTACCTCACCCTTGCTAGGTGTTCAGTACCTCACCCTTGCTACAAGGTATTCAATTCCTCTCTCTTACTAGATGTCCAGTGCCTCACTCTTGCTAGATGTTCAGTACCTCCCTCTTGCTGGAAGGTGTTCAGTGCCTCACTCTTGCTAGATGTTCAGTACCTCCCTCTTGCTGGAAGGTGTTCAGTGTCTCACTCTTGCTGGAAGGTGTTCAGTACCTCCCTCTTGCTGGAAGATGTTCAGTGTCTCACTCTTGCTAGAAGGTGTTCAGTACCTCACCCTTGCTAGAAGGTGTTCAGTACCTCACTCTTGCTAGAAGGTGTTCAGCACCTCACCCTTGCTGGAAGGTGTTCAGTACCTCACCCTTGCTAGGTGTTCAGTACCTCACCCTTGCTAGAAGGTGTTCAGTACCTCACCATTGCTAGAAGGTGTTCAGTACCTCACCCTTGCTAGGTGTTCAGTACCTCACCCTTGCTAGAAGGTGTTCAGTACCTCACCCTTGCTAAAAGGTGTTCAGTACCTCACCATTGCTAGAAGCAGTTCAGTACCTCACCCTTGCTAGAAGGTGTTCAGTACCTCACCCTTGCTAGAAGGTGTTCAGTACCTCACCCTTGCTAGAAGGTGTTCAGTACCTCACCCTTGCTAGAAGGTGTTCAGTACCTCACCCTTGCTTGAAGGTGTTCAGTACCTCACCCTTGCTAGAAGGTGTTTAGTACCTCACCCTTGCTAGAAGGTGTTCAGTACCTCACCATTGCTAAAAGGTGTTCAGTACCTCACCATTGCTAGAAGCAGTTCAGTACCTCACCCTTGCTAGAAGGTGTTCAGTACCTCACCCTTGCTAGGTGTTCAGTACCTCACCATTGCTAGAAGGTGTTCAGTACCTCACCCTTGCTAGAAGGTGTTCAGTACCTCACTCTTGCTAGAAGGTGTTCAGTACCTCACCCTTGCTAGAAGGTGTTCAGTACCTCACCATTGCTAGAAGGTGTTCAGTACCTCACCCTTGCTAGAAGGTGTTCAGTACCTCACCCTTGCTAGAAGGTGTTCAGTACCTCACCCTTGCTAGGTGTTCAGTCCCCACCCTTGCTAGAAGGTGTTCAGTACCTCACCCTTGCTAGAAGGTGTTCAGTACCTCACCATTGCTAGGTGTTCAGTACCTCACCATTGCTAGAAGGTGTTCAGTACCTCACCCTTGCTAGGTGTTCAGTACCTCACCCTTGCTAGGTGTTCAGTACCTCACCCTTGCTAGGTGTTCAGTACCTCACCCTTGCTAGGTGTTCAGTACCTCACCCTTGCTAGGTGTTCAGTACCTCACCCTTGCTAAGTGTTCAGTACCTCACCCTTGCTAGGTGTTCAGTACCTCACCCTTGCTAGGTGTTCAGTACCTCACCCTTGCTAGGTGTTCAGTACCTCACCCTTGCTAGGTGTTCAGTACCTCACCCTTGCTAGGTGTTCAGTACCTCACCCTTGCTAGGTGTTCATTACCTCACCCTTGCTAGGTGTTCAGTACCTCACCCTTGCTAGGTGTTCAGTACCTCACCCTTGCTAGGTGTTCAGTACCTCACCCTTGCTAGGTGTTCAGTACCTCACCCTTGCTAGGTGTTCAGTACCTCACCCTTGCTAGGTGTTCAGTACCTCACCCTTGCTAGGTGTTCAGTACCTCACCCTTGCTAGGTGTTCAGTACCTCACCCTTGCTAGGTGTTCAGTACCTCACCCTTGCTAGGTGTTCAGTACATCACCCTTGCTAGGTGTTGAGTACCTCACCCTTGCTAGGTGTTCAGTACCTCACCCTTGCTAGGTGTTCAGTACCTCACCCTTGCTAGGTGTTCAGTACCTCACCCTTGCTAGGTGTTCAGTACCTCACCCTTGCTAGGTGTTCAGTACCTCACCCTTGCTAGGTGTTCAGTACCTCACCCTTGCTAGGTGTTCAGTACCTCACCCTTGCTAGGTGTTCAGTACCTCACCCTTGCTAGGTGTTCAGTACCTCACCCTTGCTAGGTGTTCAGTACCTCACCCTTGCTAGGTGTTCAGTACCGTACCTCACCCTTGCTAGGTGTTCAGTACCGTACCTCACCCTTGCTAGGTGTTCAGTACCTCACCCTTGCTAGGTGTTCAGTACCTCACCCTTGCTAGGTGTTCAGTACCTCACCCTTGCTAGGTGTTCAGTACCTCACCCTTGCTAGGTGTTCAGTACCTCACCCTTGCTAGGTGTTCAGTACCTCACCCTTGCTAGGTGTTCAGTACCTCACCCTTGCTAGGTGTTCAGTACCTCACCCTTGCTAGGTGTTCAGTACCTCACCCTTGCTAGGTGTTCAGTACCTCACCCTTGCTAGGTGTTCAGTACCTCACCCTTGCTAGGTGTTCAGTACCTCACCCTTGCTAGGTGTTCAGTACCTCACCCTTGCTAGGTGTTCAGTACCTCACCCTTGCTAGGTGTTCAGTACCTCACCCTTGCTAGGTGTTCAGTACCTCACCCTTGCTAGGTGTTCAGTACCTCACCCTTGCTAGGTGTTCAGTACCTCACCCTTGCTAGGTGTTCAGTACCTCACCCTTGCTAGGTGTTCAGTACCTCACCCTTGCTAGGTGTTCAGTACCTCACCCTTGCTAGGTGTTCAGTACCATACTTGTCCCGTCTCCTGGCGAAGACAACAACAGTCCGTGTCAGGAAACAAGACAAGTGTTTCCTGACGTGGGTCTCAGTCGTATGATGACCCGCAGCTGAAGCTTTTGGTCATCTGACCGAGGCCTTCCGCATTTTTACCGGTCCACCCCTTTAAAAATTAAGGCTACAATTATAACCATTATCGACAGAAGAGAGAGGTGCCAAGCAATAGAACGACCGCTAAGATACAAACTTCGCAGCACCTACAAACTCTCTCTTGCTCCTCTACCTGACCATTCGTCACTGCCAGAATATGTAAAGCAATAAGTTTAATATCTATTGCTGTATAATCCTCCGGGTTTAGCGCTTCCCCTTGATTATAATAATAATAGTTAATATCTATTTCGAAAGACTGAGGTTTATTTAACTACTCAGAGAAGTCTGTGTACTCGACATTAGGAGCAGTCAGTATGCAGCAGAGTGCTCTCACTACTGCCAAGTAGCCTTGAATAGCAATATTTCGAGTTTGCGTTTCTCTCTCTTGCGTCTCATAATTCATGGGCATTGATATTCAGCGAGGTGTTCCCAGCACCCCGAGCCTTCATTGCTAGGTGCTGCTACAGCAGCAGCAGCAACTGCAACGAGAACAAGAACAACTAGCAGCAATAGCAGCAAAATCGGTAGCAGAAGCAAGACTTGTAGCAGCAACAGCAGTAAGAACGACAACAAATACAGTAGCATAAGCAGAAGTAGTAATAGTAGCAGCCGCACCGACAGCAACAGTAACAGAGGCAACAGCGACAGCAGCAGCAAAAACAACAACTGCAGCAACAACGATAACAGCAGCAACAATAACAGTAACAACAGCGGCAGGGACAGCAACAAGAAATACAGCAACAGCAGCATTAGCAGCAGTAACAACAACAATAGCGGCAGCAACAACAGTAACAGCAGCAACAACAACTGTAACAGTAACAGCAGCGGCAGGGACAGCAACAAGAACTACAACAGTAACAACAGTAGCAGCAGTAACAGCAACAACAGCGGCAGTAACAACAGTAACAGCAACAGCAGTAGCAACAACAGCAGTAACAACAGAAAGAACAACAGCTACAGCAGTAGCAACAACACTAACAACAACAACAACATCGCGAAGTGAAGGTTTTTATCACTTTATATCGAAGTATAACTTTCCATCCCGAGTTTTAACAACACAGTTCCTGCTGGCTGCACCACCACCTCTGTGACACACAGAAAGAGAGAGAGAGAGAGTTGTCAGGAAGTGGCACAGTCTGGAGAGTGATGTAGTGGAGGCAGGATCCATGCATAGCTTTAAGAAGAGGTATGATAAATATAGCTCATGGAGCAGGGAGATAGTGGATCTAGTAGTGACCAGTGAAGGGGCGGGGCCAGGAGCTGTGACTCGACCCCTGCAACCACAAATAGGTGAGTACACACACACGCACATACACACCTAAGAACAGCGTTTCGACATGAAGTAAGAAGTCATTGAAGACATTGTACACGGTGTATGTCAGGTCCATATTGGAGTATGTAACACCACTATGGAACCCACACCTTGTCAAGTACCTCAAGAAATTAGAGATTGGGCAAAAGTTTGCAACAGCATTAGTCCCGGTGAGAAGAGGTTAATGGAACCCAACCTAATGACAGTGGAGGACGGGAGATATAGGGGAGACATGATTACGACGTGTAAAGTAATGAGAGGACAAGATGAATAGGAGCAGAATGTTTCAGAGACGTGACATAGCAACAAAAGAAGGCAACTGGAAGTTGAAAACTCAGATGAGTCATAGGGATGTTAAAATGTATTTCTTCAGTCTTCGAGTTCTCAGGAAGTGGAATAATGTGGAGAGTGAAGTAACAGAGGCAGGATCCATACATAGCTTTACGAAGAGGAATGATAATGCATTTGGAGCCAGAGAGATTGGAGAGAGAGAGTGGACCTAGTACCGACCAAGGAAGAGGCGAGGCCAGGAGCTGGGACTTGACCCCTGCAACAACATATAGACGAACACACACAAACACACAGGATGGACATTAAGACCAGTTTGTGTATGACATGCCAGATGGTGGTGAGTCAGATGTATTCCTGTTTTCTATTATGTAAAACTAATGAGGATAAAAACATAAGCACAAGGAAAAGCTACAACTGAATCTGGACAAACTGCAATACTGGTCAGGCAAGTGGTTGCTGTAATACAACCCCGGCGATTGCAGGGTTGTGGAGATTGAGAAAGAAGCCAGAAAACCGGACACCGAGTCCAGACTTGAGGGACAGAGACTGCAGACCTGACTCAGAGAGAAAGACCAAGGGGTAAGCATAGTGCCTGGTATATCACAAGAGGCTCACGTCAGCTGAATAACCTGTACAGTCAGTGCTCGTCCGGCAGATCTAAGAGCAACCTTAGGGAATCTAAACCTCAACGGGTCTTATAAGCCTGCTAAACTTTTGTGTTTTTTTTATAAAGAAAATGGATACCATATTGTGTACATGTTGGTTACACAGTGGTAAAATCTTGGTTTGTTTCCGTGTCATATTCGACCACACGAGGCGGGTTACATATATAGTGTTCAGATATAACAACCTGAGGACAGAGACTTCGCTAACAGTCGCATAAATAAATAAAGACAGTGATGGAGAGGCTTTCATTTTCCTGGATTACAAGAAAGCAATCTTCACAGTCTTCCCACTAATCGAAGCTTGAGGTCAGGAGGGGGTAGGAGGTGGACCCAGGAAGGGTTGGAGGGAAGGGGTAAAACTCTCGTGTGCCAGGGGCTTGGACATCCAGCAGGCTGGTGTGAATGTGTTAGAACAGAGGGGCGGCAAGGCTGGATAACCACCTATTTCCTTTCAACATTACAAGCATTTCCAAGGAGAGTAATTACCTGCATCCTGACTAAGTAGAAGTTTAAAACCTGCCGACTGCACCTGCGTTAACAAGGCTACGATTCAGCTGTTCGTTAATGAAAGTTTATTTATATAAACTCTCAGTGTGTGTACGCTGAGTGATACACATCTTTATGTGCTTAGCAATTCACAAACAGGCGAAATTATTTACAAGCATTATCTCAGTCCACACCAGGATTCGAGCCTACACACTGCATCAAAGTACTTAATACCCTCTCCTATCGGCCAGATATCTGGGATCTGGCCGAGTGGAGAAGATACTAAGTACTTTGATGCAGAGTGTGTAGGTTCGAATCCTGCTGTGGACTGAGAGAGAATGTTTGTAAACATCTTTATGTATAGTAATGTGGTAACGATATATATGCGTTTAACACAAAGTGCAGACATTAGAATTTTTTATTATGAACGTTCGTGTTCTGGGACCCTGGTTACTCAAATGTACATGTTGAGTGACCAGGAACCCAAGATAGAATTACTTCCATTAACATGTCCTAATCTTTGCATTTCGTGTCTTACCACCTTCCCGTTGTTATCATATACCACATTTGTCCTCAGGAAAAAATGCAACAGTGAAACTCAAGTATGACAGTTTTCATGAGCTTACACACACATGGGCGCTTTCCGGTGTGTAAGCACGTGAAAACGGTGAGGTTTTCTTTACGATTTTCACTGTGGTACGTTTTTTTTCATATTTGTAGTCACTCTTTGTATTGTGATTTCTTCCATTTGTCCTAATATGCGTGTGTTTAGTTAGTGTGACAGCTTTATGTCGTCCCCACCATACTCGTCCTGTAGTCTTACCCACATCTGCATCTCCATATTTCTCAGCAATGAGCCATTTCCTCCATCCTCTCTGCTCTTAGCAAGTGTGTGTGTGTGGAAGGTGGTCACGGGCCCGTGGTCCACCCCAAGTGTGTGTGGAAGGTGGTCACGGGCCCGTGGTCCACCCCAAGTGTGTGTGGAAGGTGGTCACGGGCCCGTGGTCCACCCCAAGTGTGTGTGGAAGGTGGTCACGGGCCCGTGGTCCACCCCAAGTGTGTGTGGAAGGTGGTCACGGGCCCGTAGTCCACCATAATTGTGTGTGGAAGGTGGTCAGGGGCCCGTGGTCCACCCCAAGTGTGTGTGGAAAGTGGTTAGGGGCCCGTGGCCCACCCCAAGTGTGTGTGGAAGGTGGTTAGGTGCCCGTGGTCCACCCCAAGTGTTGTGTGTGGAAGGTGGTCAGGGGCCCGTGGTCCACCAAAAGTGTGTGTGGAAGGTGGTCAGGGGCCCGTGGTCCACCCCAAGTGTGTGTGGAAGGTTGTCACGGGCCCGTGGTCCACCCCAGTTGTGTGTGGATGGTGGTCAGGGGCCCGTGGTCCACCCCAAGTGTGTGTGGAAGGTGGTCAGGGGCCCGTGGTCCATCCCAAATATGTGGAAGGTGGCCAGGGGCCCGTGGTCCACCAAAAGTGTGTGTGGACGGTGGTCAGGGGCCCGTGGTCCACCCCAAGTTTGCGCAAGATGTGGTCAGTGGTCCGTGGTCCACCCCAGTTGTGTGTGGAAGATGGTCAGGAGCCCGTGGTCCACCCCAAGTGTGTGGAAGATGGTCAGTGGCCCGGGGTCCACCCCAAGTGTGTGTGGAAGGTGGTCAGTGGCCCGTGGTCCACCCCATCCTGCTGATTCCCAAGTACATAACTGGCTTACACCCCCCCCCCCCAACCACACACTTACTTGGCCAGTTTTTACATATGTTTGGATCTCCGGTAAGGGTGGCTGGCTCACGCTCAGTCCCTCGGGAAGAAAGCGCCTAGTCTTGAAAAAGCCTGTCGTGCAGGCGAGAGCGTTCTCTGTGTAAGGTTTCCAATTGTCTCTCCCCTGGTTTTAGTATCTGGAAAGTGAATTCCAGTTGCGTCTGGTTCTGTCGGCCACTGAGAAAACTACAGCTCTTCCTGTCCACCATATTTCGAAGTAATGTGAATGCCGCAGAGCTGACTACAGAAGAGTTGACTACAATAGAGCTGGCTACAATAGAACTGACTAAAGCAGAACTACAGTAGAGCTGACTATAGTAGGGCTGACTACAGCAGAGCTGACTACAGCAGAGCTGACTACAGCAGAGCTGACTACAATAGAACTGACTACAGTAGAGTTGACTAAAGCAGAACTAACCACAGTAGAGCTGACTACAGCAGAGCTGACTGCAACAGAACTGACTACAACAGCTGACTACAACGGGACTGACTACAGCAAAGCTGACTACAGCAAAGCTGACTACAGCAAAGCTGACTACAGCAGAGCTGACTACTATTAGCGTACGTTTATTTTTTTTATTAAGCAAAATTGAATACATCAGCAGTGTGCTGCTACCCTAATGTCTAATATATCTACACGGTGGGAGAAAAACTATCACGGGTTCCCCGTCATAGTCTACTACAGTAGCTCTATCGCTAGCGCGCTCATCTCACACACACAGGTCCGGGATTCAATCCCCAGTACGGGTGGAAAATATTAGGACATGTTTCCATAAGACACCTGCTGTCCATGTCCAACCATCAGTAAAAGGGGTACCTGGATGTTAGTCGACTGGTGTGGGTCGCATCCTGGGGACAAAATTAACCTAATTTGCGGGAAATGCTCAGCATAACAAAGGGCTTTCTATATAGTAATATGTCATTGATGTCAGCTATGGTCTGTATACCTTGTACATGTACTTGCAGAAATAAGGATATTATTATTATTATTATTATTATTATTATTATTATTATTATTATTATTTTAGTTTTAGAATAAGTTAGCCTGAATTAAGACTTCAGTAACACGATGACGACGTCGTACAGACGGGTAGGGTGAGGAAAACCTAGCGGGACAGGCCATAAAAATATCAGAACATAAAAAATTAGGCACACTGATGCAGGCCTGCTGCAGCAGGATTGCCAGCCTGCTGCAGTAGGCAAAATATCTTCATAATAAAACATATTAACTTACTTTTCCATACTTGGGAAAGTTCTTCTCAAATCCAACCTTTCCCACCACATATTTGTCCAACCTCTTTCCCAAAGCTAAGCAAGGGATTAGTTTGGTTTAGAAGGATATGTAAACACTAGGACATATTTATTAGAAGACGTTTCGGTCCTGGAACCTTGATGACTTGATGGTCCCAGGATCGAAACGTTTTCTAATAAATATGTCCTACTGTTTGCTTACATGTCTTGCTAAACCAACTTGTCGGTATTTATTAGCAAGGTTTATACGAAGGAATTAGCTCCATTTACTATAATAAGTGATGCTGGGCAGGTGCGTCTCATTCAAACAAGAGCTACGGATGCTGCATGACGTGAACCTCTCCTTGACGACGTTTCACACACATTAGCTGGTGATGGAGAACATTGTGTGGATAAGCAAAAAGGTTCTCTCTCGCCTACTCACACACACTGAGTGTCCGTGGTTCCAATCTAGCATGGTGGAGACGTTAGGTATGTTTACACCTGCTGTCCCTGTTCACCTAGCAGTAAGTAGGTACCTGGGTGAAGAATTGAGACAATTATGTAAATACAAATTCTACCATTATTACTAAGAAAACATGAGCGTATATAGTGAGGGGAAGACGCCTGGGAAGTTTTGGTTTGTGGTGTATCATCTGACTGTTGTGTCTGGTAGTAGACGGGGCGGTGCTTGTTTGATGATCATGTGTAGCAGGATCATGTGTACCAGGATCATGTGTACCAGGATCATTTGTACCAGGATCATGTGTACCAGGATCATGTGTACCAGGATCATGTGTACCAGGATCATGTGTACCAGGATCATGTGTACCAGGATCATGTGTACCAGGATCATGTGTACCAGGATCATGTTCTGTAGTCTGGAAGATTGTTGAAGACTATGGAGTAAAACTCTTCTTCAGGCTGACTGACCACCTTCAAGGCTAATGGACTGATTACATCGTCTTCACATCTCTACTGCTTTTGCTAACTCTTCTGTACTCGACTGAAGAAGCCTACTGTGTAGGCGAAACGTTTTTGAGTTTGATGTAATCAGTCCCTCAGCCTGGAATCGTGTGTTCAGTCCATCACTCGTGTAGGCAGTACAGCATAGGGCCAGAGACGTGGCTTATATACTGTAGTCAGGAGAGTGGAAGCAGGAGGAGGCGGGATCACAGCGGAACCATCCACTAGTGTAAGTAGGTCTTCGTCCAAAGGTTGGACAAGTGTTGAAGTATTGCAGTGTCTGACAGATGTGATGAATGGTTTTGAAAACCGACAATTCTTCAACCTGTCGGTTTTCAAAACCATTCATCACACAGGTACCTGGGCGTTAGTCGGCTGGTGTGGGTCGCATCCTGGGGGGACAAAATTGAACGACCACAGTGGAAATAAGACAAGACACTTCTCGATGACGCACTAACTTAACTGGGTTATCCTGGGTGGCTAACCCTCCCCGGGTTATCCTGGGTGGCCAACCTTCCCCCGGGTTATCCTAGGTAACTAACCCTCCCCCAGGTTAAAAATCCCAACAAATCTTATCTTAATCCACTAAATATTAATAAGACGATTGCAACATAATGGAAAACATTTCGGTCCTGTGACCATGGTAACTTCAGACGTACGTGCGTAAGAAAACATTAGGTAAACAGCCACAGATGCAGCTAATGTGACATTATTGTGGCAACGTTTCGCTCTCCAGGATCTTTGTCAAACCGTTTCTTCTGTGTCCATTTACCTAACACTGTCTGGGTAATTCTACCATTATTACTAAGAAAACATGAGCGTATATAGTGAGGGGAAGACGCCTGGGAAGTTTTGGTTTGTGGTGTATCATCTGACTGTTATGTCTGGTAGTAGACGGGGCGGTGCTTGTTTGATAATCATGTGTAGCAGGATCATGTGTAGCAGGATCATGTTGTCTAGTCTGGAACACTGTTGCAGGCTATGGAGTAATTCTCTTCTTCAGGCTGAGAGACTGATCACCTTCAAGGCTAATAGACTGATTACATCGTCTTCACATCTCTACTGCTTTTGCTAACTTTTCTGTACTCGACTGAAGAAGCCTACTGTGTAGGCGAAAGGTTTCGGAATGAAGATATCGAACTGTTGTGCATGTGTTTTATCAGCCTGTCGGTATTGTATACCATTTTCATGTTAGCTGTTACCTAACCCAGTACTTACCTACATGTCTTGGTCGTACCTACATCACGTGTACAACTACATGCCTTGGTCGTACCTACATCACGTGTACAACTACATGCCTTGGTCGTACCTACATCACGTGTACAACTACATGCCTTGGTCGTACCTACATCACGTGTACAACTACATGCCTTGGTCGTACCTACATCACGTGTACAACTACATGCCTTGGTCGTACCTAGATCACGTGTACAACTACATGCCTTGGTCGTACCTACATCACGTGTACAACTACATGCCTTGGTCGTACCTACATCACGTGTACAACTGCATGCCTTGGTCGTACCTACATCACGTGTACAACTACATGCCATGGTCGTACCTACATCACGTGTACAACTACATGCCTTGGTCGTACCTACATCACGTGTACAACTACATGTCTTGGTCGTACCTACATCACGTGTACAACTACATGCCTTGGTCGTACCTACATCACGTGTACAACTACATGCCTTGGTCGTACCTACATCACGTGTACAACTGCATGCCTTGGTCGTACCTACATCACGTGTACAACTACATGCCATGGTCGTACCTACATCACGTGTACAACTACGTGCCTTGGTCGTACCTACATCGCGTGTACAACTACATGTCTTGATCGTACCTACATCACGTGTACAACTACATGTCTTGGTCGTACCTACATCACGTGTACAACTACATGTCTTGGTCGTGCCTACATCGCGTGTACAACTACATGTCTTGGTCGTACCTACATCGCGTGTACGACTACATGTCTTGATCGTACCTACATCACGTGTACGACTACATGTCTTGGTCGTGCCTACATCGCGTGTACAACTACATGTCTTGGTCGTACCTACATCGCGTGTACAACTACATGTCTTGATCGTACCTACATCACGTGTACGACTACATGTCTTGGTCGTACCTACATCACGTTTACGACTACATGTCTTGGTCGTGCCTACATCGCGTGTACAACTACGTGTCTTGGTCGTACCTACATCACGTGTACGACTACATGTCTTGGTCGTACCTACATCACGTGTACAACTACATGTCTTGGTTGTGCCTACATCGCGTGTACAACTACATGTCTTGGTCGTACCTACATCACGTGTACGACTACATGTCTTGGTCGTACCTACATCACGTGTACGACTACATGTCTTGGTCGTACCTACATCACGTGTACAACTACATGCCATGGTCGTACCTACATCGCGTGTACAGCTACATGACTTGGTCGTACCTACATCGCGTGTACAACTACGTCTTGGTCGTACCTACATCGCGTGTACAACTACATGTCTTGGTCGTACCTACATCGCGTGTATAACTACATGTCTTGGTCGTACCTACATCACGTGTACAACTACATGTCTTGGTCGTACCTACATCGCGTGTACAACTACATGTCTTGGTCGTACCTACATCGCGTGTACAACTACATGTCTTGGTCGTACCTACATCACGTGTACAACTACATGTCTTGGTCGTACCTACATCGCGTGTACAACTACATGTCTTGGTCGTACCTACATCGCGTGTACAACTACATGTCTTGGTCGTACCTACATCGCGTGTACAACTACATGTCTTGGTCGTACCTACATCACGTGTACAACTACATGTCTTGGTCGTACCTACATCGCGTGTACAACTACATGTCTTGGTCGTACCTACATCGCGTGTACAACTACATGTCTTGGTCGTACCTACATCACGTGTACAACTACATGTCTTGATCGTACCTACATCGCGTGTACAACTACATGTCTTGGTCGTACCTACATCACGTGTACAACTACATGTCTTGGTCGTACCTACATCGCGTGTACAACTACATGTCTTGGTCGTACCTACATCACTTGTACAACTGACTACTGTTGCCTCCAGCATTATTATTTATATACCAGTTTTGCCAGCAACTTTCCCTTATTACTGACGTTATTCATCGGAAAAAAAGAATTACGGGACATATTTTTTTTTTATATGTTTATTTAGAACATAGGACAAATACAAGAATGTATAAGAGTATAAAATTAAAAACCACACTAGATATTACAAAACCTCTAGTACACAATCCTGGTACATTTAAAGAACACCATAGATAATGGCCATATTACAACCATATACATAACCCACAACCATATACATAACCATATACATAACCCACAACCATATACATAGCCCACAACCATATACATAACCTACAAACCCTCCTTTTACAATCATTATTGCCAGTGCAGACACAGCTGACACTTCTACCCACCCCCCCCCTATGTACAGTCGCCGTTCTAAATAACATACATTAATTATCCTAATGAATGGTCATACACTGACCTCATCAAAACCTTAATGAGTGTTTACCTAAGAGTTGGTAGTGCATGAACAAGACACAACATAAATTTACAGACTAAAACAGTTATGAAACATTACACTCCTATACACATACACTGTAATAAGTAGAAGAATATACACCACCAATATAATATCAAATATTAATGTTAACCATGAATTATAAACTTTCAAAACATTGCATATCGTGAAGTTCACGCTCAAAATGCAAGATAATGCACCACATTCTACATGTCGGTACAATACTAGGCTATGTACACATTTTAAAGAACCCAAGATTACAACATGAAAAAGTAATATCCAAATGGTCTATTATGATTTTAGTAAGTTACCAACACTAAACTCCTTATAACATCTATCACGCCACATATAAACTTAACAAAACGTGTCACACATTCCACAAGACTTCATTTTATGAGTAATTCAAGATCTCAGAGCCACACAACGCCACAACCATACACACACAGACGTACGGAACCATTCATAATACATACACGTCACTCCCTAAAACCCGCACTCTACCCTAAAGTCTCTAACATACTGTTTGGTGCTACCACGGGGGGAGTCCAGCCCCCCGTTGCCTTACCCCACCCGCAGTTGCAGCAACATTTGAACAGTAAGACATCGATACTTTGCCGGAAAACTATTATCCCAACTTCTACCATATACGAGTTTATTTCTGCAATACGTTCTGTAGATACCTGCCGCAATTGCCCTGATCCTACCTGATCCCTCGGTTTCCCGCATACCCCACGAGATATAGAGGAAATCAGCCACCACGTACATTATTGCTCTTCGTACCTCACTTGATACTCCGCTAACTTCCAATGTTAAGGCCCGTAAGGTTGAAATACTTCCCCCACTAAGAAAATCTAAAACCCGCCCCAACCACGAACGAACTTTGTCCAAGGTATCACAAAAGTAGACAGCATGAAAAGCTGTTTCTTCAAGACCGCAACGCAAGCAATCCGCCTCCCTTACCAAACCCATCCTATTTAAGACCGATTTTGATGCTAAAATCCCCATGACAAATCTGTACACCAATTCACGAACCCTTGGTGCCAACTTAAGTTTACAAAATCCTTCCCATATTTCCCCCCAATTATACAGCGGAAAAACAGACAATCCCTGTACAATTTCCCTACGACAACATATGCTGACCATTTGCCCCACCTGGATCCGTTTCGCATTTCTCAACTTTAACAACAAACGCAGCATGTCCTCACACTCTATTAATCCCCTGCCGCTCCACCATTTACGCATTTCGATCATTACCCGACCCACCCGGATGCCCTTCTCACCGCCCGCCCTAAGGAACTGCTGCTTTACATATAGGGCCTTCACCCGTGGCCCCAAAGCCAAGAGACCTAAACCCCCACGGCGAACATGGGTCATGACAACCTCCCGACTTAACCAAGCCCTCCCGAAACCCCAAACATAACGTAAGACCCTTTTCTGCAGATCCTGAATATCCGTATCTCTTAAAGGGTACACCGCGGCCACACCCCATACTTTACTATAAACAAGTGTATTAACCACTACTGTCCTCTGTTGCAACGAGACATCCCCAGCTCTTAACCCCCGAAGTCGATCTAAAGCCTTGTTAACCACCAATTCAGAGTTTACCCTTCGGCTCTCCCTCTCATCTGCCATGTACAGGATGCCACATATTCTAAGTTGCACCACGACTGACCACCCATACCTTTCGCCCAACCTCCCCCCCACCCATGTACCCACCTCCAATAATTTTGATTTTGCCTTGTTAACGCACATGCCTGACTCTGCCCCAAAAAACTCAACAATCCATCCCACGATCTGCAAATCCTCCTCCCCTTTTAACAGAATTGTGGTATCATCTACGTACCCGACCACACGCGCTGCATGGTCACTGCTCAGCGTTCCACGCCTCAAACCACCATCCACCAGCTCATAAAATGGGTTTTGCATACAAGCAAAAAGCAGCTGGGAGAGGGGGCACCCTTGCCTCAAACCCCTTTCCATACGGACCGGCTGACCCAATTTACCGTTTACCTGTATGCGTACCATAGCCGTGGCATACAAGGTATCCACCCATCTTGCAATTCCCTCTCCAAAACCCTGCTTCAATAAAATAAGCCTCAATAAATCCCTATCAACACAGTCATAAGCATTTTGCCAGTCAAGCCCGAGGACACCCCCCCCTTGACATTCCTCCAAAAACTCCCTAATACGTACATGTCCGTCCCTCATGCTCCTACCAGGTATGCCTAGCTGTCCCTCGTGAATAACCGACCCCATAACCTTCCTCATTCTGTTTCCTAAAACTTTTGCAAAGATTTTATAGTCAGAGCACATAAGAGATATTGCTCTATATGCACTCAGACCCCTCCCCCCTCCCTTTTTGGGCACCAACACAACTACCCCCGTACTTTGTGACATACCTAACCTCCCCTCCGTGAGCATGCAATTTAATACATCAACCAAACAATGCTTAATACTTCCCCAATGCGCCCTATAAAAATCATTCGAAATGCCATCTATACCTGGTGCCTTTCCTTTACTCATACTAAAAATCGCCTCCTCTACCTCCTCCACTCGTATTCTACCTTCTAGTACCGTTCTATCCCTGTCACTTATAACTTTTCTGAAATCCCTCCTCACCAGGCCGCCCTCATGGACCCCCCCTACTCCCCTCCGTAGCTTTTCCCCAAACCATAGATTAGCATAAAAACTCATGCTGTCCGTGGTGAGGAGTACTTGACCCGGCAGGTAACCACCCAAACCCGTGCATACTTCCAATTGCAAGAGGGACGTCGCCTGTTGCCTGACCCTAAATTTGCGCAAGACACAACCCGAAGGTTTGTCACCCCATAGCACTTCTTCCATACCTGCTCTGACTCTAACCGCATTGAAACGTTCATTGTGAATTTCTGCAAGTCGACTACGAAGATGTTCAATGTCGTCATACCGACTACTACTCCCGCCCCCCACATAGTAATCATTTAGCTGCCCCTCCAGATAGTTTTGCAGCCCATACCTCCACCTCGCCTCCTCTTTTCCCCGCTTCTTATAATAACTCGCTATTCCAGGTTTGGCACGCGTTTCCCACCATTCCAACAAACATTCACCTGCCCGTCGCGTTTCCCAAATATCCTTCCACCCGTCCTGAAAAGCTGACCCATCCCCCTCCCCCTCCAATAGCCGCACGTTCAGTTTCCAATAACCTGGATAAACCCTGATCATTCCATCCCAGTTCAAGTCCGCTAGCACTGCACGGTGATCTGAAAACCCCACATCTAAGGTCTGTACGTGCCCAACTCTAATCCCTTGTGTTACATAAAGTCTATCCAGACGGGCCGCATAGCCCCTACGAACGAACGTATGCTCCACCCAAAACCCACCCCGCCCCACCACATCATAAACCCCTGCATCCCCCAGCAGATTCCGTAAGACAGGTAAAACGCACCCCGCCCCCCGCGGCTCAACATCGCCATGGCGGATAACGCAATTCCAATCCCCACCCATGACGGTAATGAACGGCAAACCCCGAGTGTAAAACGTTAAAGCCTCCCTTACAAATTCTACTTTAACTTTAGTGTTGCTGTCCGCTGGCATGTAAACGCCAATAAAACAAACCCTCACCTCACCCCAGTACCCATCTACCCTCACCACCCTCCCACCTCCCCCCTCCTCCCATCTTAAGACACGCCAAGGGCTGGACTCCTTCACCGCTATAGCTACCCCACCCTTTAATTTTAAAGAACTGCTAACATACATTCGGTAGCCTTTTAACCGTAACTCTCGCCCAAACTTATAATTGTGTTCTTGTATGAAACATACGTCCACAGCATATCTGCGCAAGAACCACTCCATCCACACACACTTAAACTCTGCCCGCAGACCATTTACATTGATGGTAACACACTTGAATTCACAAAAGGAGGTTTTCCTCTATGCTTGTGGGTCTTTCCCGTTCCTACATGTACATTACACTGACCTTCTTTGACCTTTGACTTCCCAAGGCCCCCCTCACCCCCCCGTGCCCTACCCACATGCTGGGCGCTTGCCCCAACCCCGTCTGCAGGAGGCGCCTCCGCCACTTTCGACCATAATTTCTTCCCTGGACGCTGTCCCGGTGTCAGGACCTCGTCCATATCCGACACTCCTGCCGTCCGTTTGCGGGAACCAACTTCCACACACATCGCCTCACCAGACGAAGCCTCCTGGTGAACTTCCACCACCACCTCATGCATCCGTGTCATTGTAGGCACGTCCAGGTCTCCCATCTTTGGCGAATCATCCTTCACCACTTCTTGACTCTCCGGTGAAACGTCTGGGCTATGCTCTGCCCCATCCAGGAGATCGTTTAGCACGGTCTCCAGCAAACTTTCCTGTGACAACCCCACAGGCTCCGTAGGCCCCACAGGTGGCGTGGGCACGTTTGTAGTGTCCACCGACAGGGTGGCGCACGCCATAGACTGCATCTCCTCTTGTTGTACTTCCTCACTCCAAAGCTTAGGTCCTTGTTCAGGCGAGGGACCAGTCTCCAGATCAAAGGCCTCGGTTCTTAGGACCACAGGAGAAGGTTCCCGGATACGTACAACCAGGCGTCTGGAGCACTGAGCAGCCATATGGTCATACGAGTTGCATAACCTGCATGTCTTACGTTGGCCCGCATAGTGAACAAAAACTTGGGTCCTGTAGTGCTCTAGATAAACGTAAGATGGAATCGGCTGTTTTAATGTCATCTTTAGGGTGCAGGAGCCTTCCGGGAGCCCCTCGTATGGGCCCTCCCTCCATACTCCCTTGGTCGCTGCATGTACCGTGCCGTATTTGCCAAAAACTTTCCGAATAACATACTCCTCCGCCTCGAAAGGCACGTTCCTTACTTTGACCCAGGTGACGTATGTGGAGACGTCATGCAGACATACCTCTACGGCTGAATTCACCGCCATTTTCCTCTCTTGAAAAGCGTCCACAATCTTGGAGTAAAAGCCGGCATTTGCGAATTTTACAAAAAACCTCGACATCCCATTGAGAGCCACACCATATAATTCCTCAGTGGGGATGCCATAGACGTCGCGAATGATGGTAGGCAACAAGACATGCATCGTTGCACCACTGAGAGAGCCACGAATAAATTCCACACAGACCGTGTTTACTCTTCTACCTTGACGATCCGCCATCTTGCGTACTGTAGTACACGGTTCGCCACCAGGTGTAAGCAAGAGCAGGCTCAGCATAAAAGCGTCCTCTCAGCCCGCAGGGTGAGAGACGAATAATGTGTCCTGGTGTTTGCTTACGTATCTTTCTAAACCAGTTTGTTTACAGGTCCCTTAGTTGAAGCTGAAGGAAGACTAGGGAAAGTTGTTATGACAGGGAGAGAGTGTGTGTGTGTGTATATGTGTGTGTGTGTGTGTGTGTGTGTGTGTGTGTGTACTCACCTAGTTGTACTCACCTAGTTGAGGTTGCGGGGGTCGAGTCCGAGCTCCTGGCCCCGCCTCTTCACTGATCGCTACTAGGTCACTCTCCCTGAGCCGTGAGTTTTATCATACCTCTGCTTAAAGCTATGTATGGATCCTGCCTCCACTACATCGCTTCCCAAACTATTCCACTTACTGACTACTCTGTGGCTGAAGAAATACTTCCTAACATCCCTGTGATTCATCTGTGTCTTTAGCTTCCAACTGTGTCCCCTTGTTACTGTGTCCAATCTCTGGAACATCCTGTCTTTGTCCACCTTGTCAATTCCTCTCAGTATTTTGTATGTTGTTATCATGTCCCCCCTATCTCTCCTGTCCTCCAGTGTCGTCAGGTTGATTTCCCTTAACCTCTCCTCGTAGGACATACCTCTTAGCTCTGGGACTAGTCTTGTTGCAAACCTTTGCACTTTCTCTAGTTTCTTTACGTGCTTGGCTAGGTGTGGGTTCCAAACTGGTGCCGCATACTCCAATATGGGCCTAACGTATACGGTGTACAGGGTCCTGAACGATTCCTTATTAAGATGTCGGAATGCTGTTCTGAGGTTTGCTAGGCGCCCATATGCTGCAGCAGTTATTTGGTTGATGTGCGCTTCAGGAGATGTGCCTGGTGTTATACTCACCCCAAGATCTTTTTCCTTGAGTGAGGTTTGTAGTCTCTGACCCCCTAGACTGTACTCCGTCTGCGGCCTTCTTTGCCCTTCCCCAATCTTCATGACTTTGCACTTGGTGGGGTTGAACTCCAGGAGCCAATTGCTGGACCAGTGTGTGTGTACTCACCTAATTGTACTCACCTAATTGTGGTTGCAGGGGTCGAGACTCAGCTCCTGGCCCCACCTCTTCACTGATCGCTACTAGGTCCTCTCTCTCTCTGCTTCCTGAGGTTTATCATACCTCTTCTTAAAACTATGTATGGTTCCTGCCTCCACTACTTCACTTGCTAGGCTATTCCACTTCCTGACGACTCTGTGACTGAAGAAATACTTCCTAACGTCCCTGTGACTCGTCTGAGTCTTCAGCTTCCAGTTGTGACCCCTTGTTCCTGTGTCCCCTCTCTGGAACATCCTATCTCTGTCCACCTTGTCTATTCCCCGCAGTATCTTGTATGTCGTTATCATGTCTCCCCTGACCCTTCTGTCCTCCAGTGTCGTCAGTTCGAGTTCCCTCAACCTTTCCTCGTACGACATTCCCCTGAGCTCTGGGACTAGCCTTGTTGCAAACCTTTGTACTTTCTCTAACTTCTTGACGTGCTTGACCAGGTGTGGGTTCCAGACTGGTGCTGCATACTCCAGTATGGGCCTAACATACACAGTGTACAGTGTCTTGAACGATTCCTTATTAAGGTATCGGAACGCTATTCTCAGGTTTGCCAGGCGCCCGTATGCTGCAGCAGTTATTTGGTTGATGTGTGCCTCCGGTGACGTGCTCGGTGTTATGGTCACCCCGAGGTCTTTCTCCCTGAGTGAGGTCTGTAGTCTTTGTCCACCTAGCCTATACTCTGTCTGCGGTCTTCTTTGCCCCTCCCCAATCTTCATGACTTTGCATTTGTCAGGATTGAATTCTAGAAGCCAGTTACTGGACCACATGTCCAGCCTGTCCAGGTCTCTTTGCAGTCCTGCCTCATCCTCATCCGATTTAATTCTTCTCATCAACTTCACATCATCTGCGAACAGGGACACTTCAGAGTCTATTCCTTCCATCATGTCGTTCACATATATCAAAAATAGCACCGGCCCTAGAACTGACCCCTGTGGGACCCCGCTCGTCACAGGCGCCCACTGTGATACCTCTTCACGTACCATGACTCGTTGCTGCCTCCCTGTTAGGTATTCCCTGATCCATTGCAGTGCCCTGTGTGTGTGTGTGTGTGTGTGTGTGTGTGTGTGTGTGTGTGTGTGTGTGTGTGTGTGTGTATGTGTGTGTGTGTGTGTGTGTGTGTGTGTGTGTGTGTGCCGATTAGGTAAAACTTGCGATTTTGGCTTAAATAGCAATGTTCTTCTTGCCGAATAAAGCAAGTGAAAATTTGTGTATGTAATAATGTCGCAATAATTGTTCTTAAGCTAAAGAAAAAAATATATTTCATGTGTTTGTTTATTATTAAATTATGGTAAACTTATCTTAAATATATTTAGTTGGATTAGGCTAAATTAAAGTGCGCTTGTTATAATAAGGTTAGGTAAGTTTTCTAAGGTTCTTTTGATACAAAATTATTAATTTTTACATTAACATAATTGAAAAAATATATCTTTAAACATATAGATAAAATTTTAGAAAGGACTTAATTTTAAATGAGTACAACACACACACACACACACACACACACACACACACACAACAAGGCATACACATAAAATGTATATACTTGTATATTTCGCCCTTCACTTGATGTCGTCTTCAGCATACGTGTGTAACACACATTTTAACACCTGCATATACGCCATGCAGTGTTGTCGTCTAGAGGTCTCCTACATGTGAGTCTTGAGGTTCCCATTGGTTTTCAGGTGTGTTGTATTTTGGTTACTAAGTAAGTTTATTGACGCACAGATATACGTAAGCCTAGTTCCACAGAGTTAGGTGATTATAGCATAAATAGCAACATATGTGTAAATTACCAAGGATGACCCGATCAGGTGACATGCAGCCCTAATGCCCCTCGTGTAGTAGATAGGCTTTAAACTTAATTAACCAATTAATCAAGGTGGTTATGTAATATTGTATACTCCTATACCTCACCGTGACAACAACTAAGCAAGAATTTAACATTGACCTGTAAACAAGGTCAGAGGTGACTTGTTTCCACCTCGTACGTAGTAACAATTCGTGATTTATATTTAGTGGAATTCAAGATCGTACTGAACAATTCATGATTTATATATTTGAATTCAGGATCGTGATGATGTTTCTTCTTCCTTTCGAAATCTTATCATATTTTTCACATCTTAAAAAAAAAGAGAAAATACTTTTTTTTTTTGCTGCCCCCGGCGATGTTTTGCAGCAGTCATGTTTTCAGGCAGTCTGTTGGAGGAGAAATACTTTCTCATTTCTTACGGCAGTGTTTATTCAAGCTGGGTGATATGGCGTACTGCCCCTCAAGCTTGAATACAAGCGCAAAAGTTGCAAAAACAAGCTTTCTTTTGAGACAACGTTTCACTCTGTGTGTAGCTTCATCAAGGCAGCAACTTGTGCCCCTTGTTGTTGTTAGTAGATGAAGAGACGCGTCTACAATCTACGGAATTTATACAAGTGCCTTTATCCACATTTCGGTATCACTCCATAATCACATACCGTATTTCCGGCATATAAGGCGCACGGTCATATGAGACGACTGCTTATATGTCTCGTATGAGACATATTAGCAGTTGTTTACCAACGTAATGTTGGTAAACAACGGCTAAAGAGTAACCCAAAGTCTACCCTTGGCCCTGACCTTGAACATGTAAGGCGCAGGCTGATTTTCCAAGAGTTTTTGTGGGAAAAAAGTGCGCCTTATATGCCGGAAAACACGGTAAACGGTATACATTACAGACAACTTGGTAAGACAAATTATGAAAAAGCTGGAGTGTGAAGTCATGGTAGGTCATAGAACTCACAGGAAAGTGCGTTAACCACTGGGCAAAATGGGTTCATCCAATTATATTTCTCTATACCATAGGAAGGTTAGCATGGGCCACTACTGTGACCACAAATGAAGGTTTTTTACAGACGAACCACCGCTCCTTACACGTAATGTATCTTATTGTCTTGTAACTGCTACTATGTTACTACTGCTGTTAATACTACTACTATGTTACTACTACCTGCAGGTTATTCCGGGGATCAACGCCCCCGCGGCCCGGTCCATGACCAGGCCTCCCGATGGATCAGGGCCTGATCAACTAGGCTGTTACTGCTGGCCGCACGCAGTCCAACGTACGAGCCACAGCCCGGCTGATCCGGCACTGACTTTAGGTATCTGTCCAGCTCTCTCTTGAAGGCAGCCAGGGGTTTATTGGCAATTCTCCTAATGCTTGATGGGAGGCTGTTAAACAGTTTTGGGCCCCGGACACTTATGGTGTTTTCTCTTAGTGTACCAATGGCGCCCCTACTTTTTATTGGGGGCATTTTGCATCACCTGCCCAGTCTTTTACTTTCATAGGGAGTGATTTCTGTGTGCAGATTTGGGACCATTTCTTCCAAGATTTTCCAAGTGTAGATTATGATATATCTCTCCCTCCTGCGTTCCAACGAGTACAAGTCAAGTGCTTCCAAGCGTTCCCAGTAGTTAAGGTGCTTGACAGAACTTATACGTGCAGTAAAGGATCTCTGTACACTCTCTAGATCTGCGATTTCACCTGCTTTGAATGTTGTTAATACTACTACATAATATTACTACTATTATTAATACCGCTACTGTGTTACTACTACTATTAATTCTACTACTACTGTATTACTACTAGTAGCAACATGGACCAGTAGGTCTCCTGCAGTGCTTGTGTCTTCACCTCAAGTTGTTACATATACATCCTGTGAGTCTTCGTGGTATTCATAACAGCTTGACAAAGCTGCTGGTGTGCGATACGTTGCCACAATAGTGTCACATAGTCGCACATAAAAAAACATACCACAGGTGGGGTTAGAACCCGCGATCAGAGAGTCTTAACACTCCAGACCGTCGCGTTTTAAGACTCTCTGATCTCGGGTTCGAACCCCACCCTTGGTATGGTTTGTTTGCAATCGCGTCATCACGATTTCGTGAGTTTAGTCGTACATACGTCTCTTGGCCGAACAAATTTCGTTGATTTTACAGTGTTTTATGTGCACATGACACCTGTGAGTACACAACACCTGTGTTGGAACATTTCTGTGCTCACATTACCTATGTTCACATACCTTTGTGCATGTAACGCCTATGTGCACATATCTTTGTGTATAACATTACGTGCACATACCTGTGTGCACATAACACCCGTGTGCATATAACACCTGTGTGCATATAACACCCGTGTGCACATAACACCTGTGTGCATATAACACCCGTGTGCACATAACACCTGTGTGCATATAACACCTGTGTGCATATAACACCCGTGTGCACATAACACCTGTGTGCATATAACCCGTGTGCACATAACACCTGAGTGCATATAACACCCGTGTGCACATAACACCTGTGTGCATATAACACCCGTGTGCACATAACACCTGTGTGCATATAACACCTGTGCGCATATAACACCCGTGTGCACATAACACCTGTGTGCATATAACACCCGTGTGCACATAACACCTGTGTGCATATAACACCCGTGTGCACATAACACCTGTGTGCATATAACACCTGTGTGCACATAACACCTGTGTGCATATAACACCTGTGTGCACATAACACCTGTGTGCATATAACACCTGTGTGCATATAACACCTGTGTGCATATAACACCTGTGTGCACATAACACCTGTGTGCATATAACACCCGTGTGCACATAACACCTGTGTGCATATAACACCTGTGTGCACATAACACCTGTGTGCATATAACACCTGTGTGCACATAACACCTGTGTGCATATAACACCTGTGTGCATATAACACCCGTGTGCACATAACACCTGTGTGCATATAACACCTGTGCGCATATAACACCCGTGTGCACATAACACCTGTGTGCATATAACACCTGTGTGCACATAACACCTGTGTGCATATAACACCTGTGTGCACATAACACCTGTGTGCATATAACACCTGTGTGCACATAACACCTGTGTGCACATAACACCTGTGTGCATATAACACCTGTGTGCACATAACACCTGTGTGCATATAACACCTGTGTGCACATAACACCTGTGTGCATATAACACCTGTGTGCCGTCAATAAATTAAAAAAAAAAGTATTTATATACGTACAAATACGTAAATAAAATCTTATTTGTTGTACTTGCTTACTTTGTTACTTGTTTACTTTACCCTTTTCTTACTTTACCTTTTTCTTGTTCTTTTCTTTACTCTTTAGTTTGCCTTTTATCCTTCTTTACCTTTACTCCCCTTCCTTTTTTCACTTTCCTGTTTATTTCTTTTTAATTTACCTTTTTTGCCGCCTTTTTTTCCCGCACCTTACTTTACCTTTTTTACTTTTTTACTACCTCTTTAAATGCTTTACTTACTTTACCTGTTACTTGCTTTTTTTACTTTTTATTTGCACCTGTTTCTTTTTCTTACTTTTGCTCCTTTACCCCTTTTCTTATTCCCTTTACCCCTCTTTTTCCCCCCCTCCTTTTTACACTTTACTTGCCCTTTCCACCCCAAACCCGCTTTACTTTACTTTTTAACCCGCTCCTTACTTTACTTGACTTACTTTCTTGTTACTTTCTTCCCACTCCCACTTTCCCGTTTTGGCAACTCCCCCTACCTGTTTGCTTCTTTACCTCTTTTCTTACTTTATTTGGTTCCTCTTTCCCTCTTTTGCTTTCTTTACTTACTTCTCTTTCCTTTTTTCTTACTTCTTTTGCCGCCCTTTTTTACTTTACCTGGTTTTTGCACTTTTCTTACTTTACCTCTTTGCCCTTCTTTACTTCTTTCCTCTTTTTTTTTTTCTTGCTTGCTTTCTTACTTTACCTCTTTACTTCTTACTTTACTTTCTTGCCTTTTCTTTATAAATTTCTTCTTACTTCTTTCTTTTACTTCCTCTTTACGGGTCTTACTTTAATGCTTTCTTTATTTACTTGCTTGCTTTTATTACTTTATTGCGCTTTTTTATTTCCTGCTTTTGGTTTTTTCTTCTTTTTGTTTTTCCCTTCTTTTCCGTTGTTTATTTTCTTTTAATTTTTTGCTTACTTTAACTGCTTGCTTTCTTACTTTACCTGGCCTTGCTTTTTGGATGCAAAAACTTTACCCCCACTTTGCCTTTTCCTTTTTTCTTCCTTTATTTTCTTTCCTGTTTCCCTTTTTCTTTACTTTTCCTGCTTTTTGTTCTTATTTTCCCGCCCCTTCTTCCCGGTTTTTTACTTTTTTATTTAAACCCGCTTTTTCTTCTTACTTTACCTGTTTCTTGTTCTTTACTTACACCTGTTTGCCTTTTCTTGTTGCTTCCCTTTCTTTTCCTGCTGTTTTTTTACTTTCTTGCCATTTCTTTACCTGCTGTCCTTCACTTGCTTGTTTTCTTACTTTACCTGCTGGCTTCTTTTTTGCTTGCTTTCTTACTTTACCTCTTTATTACTTTCTGTTGTTACTTTCTTGCTTGTTTTACTTTACCTGCTGTGCTTTCTTTTTTTTTGTTTTTTTTTTACTTACTTTATAAATTTATTGCTTGCTTTATTCTTTACCTGCTTCCCTTTTTCTTTTTGCCTTTACTTATTTACCTGCTGCCCTTTCTTTACTTGTTCTTTCTTCTTTCTTGCTTGCTTTACTTTTTTACCTGCTTTCTTGCTTAACGGCTACTTACTTTTTGCTTTTTGTACCTTTTTTTCCTTTAAACTTGATTAACTTGCCGTCTTGTTCTGCTTTTTTTTTCTTTCTTGCCTCTTTTCCCCCTTTTTGCCTTTCCTTACTTTCCTTACGATGACTTTCTTATAATTTATTATATTTTTTCCTGGTGCCGGTGGCTATGGCGTGGGGATGGGGTGGCGGGGGATGGGATGGGTGGGATGGGATGGCGGGTGATGGGGTGGCGTGGTGATGGTATGGCGGGTGATGGTATGACGGGGGATGGGGTGGGGTGGTGATGGTATGACGGGGGATGGGATGGCGGGGGATGGGGTGGGGGGTGATGGGATGGCGTGGTGATGGGATGGCGTGGGATGGGGTGGCGTGGGGGATGGGGTGGCGTGGTGATGGTACGGGTGATGGTATGAGGGTAGGGGTGGCGGGGATGGTATGACGTGGTGATGGGATGGCGTGGTGATGGGGTGGCGTGGTGATGGGGTGGCGGGTGATGGATGACGGGGGATGGGGTGGCGGGGATGGGGTGGCGGGTGATGGGGTGGGTGGTGATGGATGGCGTGGTGATGGGGGCGGGGGATGGGATGACGGGGGATGGGATGGCGGGTGATGGTATGACGGGGGATGGGATGGCGTGGTGATGGGATGGCGGGGGATGGGAAGGCGTGGTGATGGGATGACGTTGATGGGGTGGCGGGGATGGGGTGACGGGGGATGGGGTGGCGTGGGGGGATGGCGTGGTGATGGGGTGACGGGTGATGGGGTGGCGTGAAGGGGGGCTGGTGATGGGGGGCTGGGATGGGATGGCGGGGGATGGGAGGCGTGGGATGGGATGGCGGGGATGGGGGGCGGGTGATGGGGTGGCGTGGGGATGGGGTGGCGTGGTGATGGGGTGGCGTGGTGATGGGATGGCGGGGGATGGGATGACGTGGTGATGGGGTGGCGTGGTGATGGGATGGGTGGTGATGGGATGGCGTGGTGATGGGATGGCGTGGTGATGGGATGGCGGGGGATGGATGGCGTGGTGATGGGGGACGTGGGATGGGGGGGGTGAGGGGTGACGGGTGATGGGGTGGCGTGGGATGGGATGGCGTGGGATGGGGTGGCGGGTGATGGGGTGGCGGGGGATGGGAACGTGGTGATGGGATGGCGGGGATGGGGGACGGGGGATGGGATGGGGGGTGATGGGGGACGGGTGATGGGGGGCGGGGATGGGATGGCGTGGTGATGGAATGGCGTGGTGATGGGATGGCGTGATGGGATGGCGGGGGATGGGATGGCGGGTGATGGGGTGGCGTGGTGATGGGATGGCGTGGTGATGGGGTGACGTGGTGATGGGGTGGCGTGGTGATGGGATGGCGTGGTGATGGGGTGGCGGGGGATGGGGTGGCGGGGGATGGGATGGCGTGGTGAGGGATGGCGTGGTGATGGGATGGCGGGGGATGGGATGGCGTGGTGATGGGATGGCGTGGTGATGGGGTGGCGTGGTGATGGGATGACGGGTGATGGGGTGGCGTGGTGAGGGGTGACGTGGTGATGGGATGGCGTGGTGATGGGGGTGGCGTGGTGATGGAATGGCGGGGATGGGGGGCGTGATGATGGGGTGGCGTGGGATGGGATGGCGGGTGATGGGATGGCGTGGTGATGGGATGGCGTGGTGATGGGATGGCGTGGTGATGGGGTGGCGTGGTGATGGTATGGCGTGGTGATGGGGTGGCGTGGGTGGGATGGCGGTGATGGGGTGGCGGGTGATGGGATGGCGGGGGATGAGATGGCGTGGTGATGGGGGTGGCGTGGTGATGGGATGGGGGTGATGGGATGGCGTGGTGATGGGATGGCGTGGTGATGGGATGGCGTGGTGATGGTATGCGTGGTGTGGGATGGCGGGGGATGGGATGGCGGGGGATGGGATGGCGTGGTGATGGGATGGCGTGGTGATGGGATGGCGTGGTGATGGGGTGGCGTGGTGAGGGATGGCGGGGGATGGTATGGCGTGGTGATGGTAGACGTGGTGATGGGATGGCGTGGTGATGGTTGGGGCGTGGTGATGGGATGGCGGGTGATGGGATGGCGTGGTGATGGGGTGGCGTGGTGATGGTTGACGTGGGGATGGGGGGGCGTGGTGATGGGATGGCGTGGTGATGGGATGGCGTGGTGATGGGATGGCGTGGTGATGGGGGGGTGGGTGGGAGCGGGGGATGGGGTGGGGGGGGTGGTGACGGGGGATGGGGGGCGTGGTGAGGGATGGCGTGGTGATGGGGAAAGGGGTGGTGATGGGAGACGTGGTGATGGGATGGCGGGGGAGGGATAGGGGGATAGGCGTGGGATGGGGTGGCGGGGGATGGGATGACGTGGTGATGGGATGGCGTGAAGGGATGGCGTGGTGATGGGATGGGTGGTGATGGGATGGCGGGGGAGGGATGGCGTGGTGATGGGGTGGCGTGGTGATGGGATGGCGTGGGATGGGGTGGCGTGGTGATGGGGTGGCGTGGGGATGGGATGACGTGGTGATGGGATGGCGTGGTGATGGGATGGCGGGGGATGGGATGGCGTGGTGATGGGATGGCGGGTGATGGGATGGCGGGTGGGGTGGCGGGGGATGGGATGACGGGGGATGGGATGGCGGGGATGGGGTGACGTGGTGATGGGGGGCGTGGTGATGGGATGGCGGGGGATGGGGGGCGTGGGATGGGATGGCGTGGTGATGGGATGACGTGGTGATGGGATGGCGGGGGATGGGATGACGTGGTGATGGGATGGGTGGTGATGGGATGACGTGGTGATGGGATGGCGTGGTGATGGGATGGCGGGTGATGGAATGGCGGGTGATGGGGTGGCGGATGGGGTGGGGTGGTGATGGGGTGGGGGGTGATGG
This sequence comes from Cherax quadricarinatus, assembly GCF_038502225.1. Lineage (NCBI taxonomy): Eukaryota > Metazoa > Arthropoda > Malacostraca > Decapoda > Parastacidae > Cherax > Cherax quadricarinatus. Next base: position 6,359,469 of record NC_091340.1, on the reverse strand, counting down.
GATGGCGTGGGGATGGGGTGGCGTGGTGATGGGATGACGGGTGATGGGATGGCGTGGTGATGGGATGGCGTGGTGATGGGATGGCGGGGATGGGATGGCGTGGTGTGGGATGGCGGGGGATGGGATGGCGTTTGTGTGGGATGGGGTGGTGATGGGGTGGCGTGGTGATGGGATGGCGTGGGATGGGATGGCGGGGGATGGGATGGCGTGGTGATGGGATGGGTGGGGATGGGGTGACGTGGTGATGGGATGGCGTGGTGATGGGATGACGTGGTGATGGGGTGGCGTGGTGATGGGGTGGGGGGTGATGGAATGGCGTGGTGATGGGATGGCGGGATGGGGTGGCGGGGGATGGGATGGCGTGGGAGGGATGGCGGGGGATGGGATGGCGTGGTGATGGGATGGCGGGGGATGGGATGGCGGGGGTGGGGTGGCGTTGATGGGATGGCGTGGTGATGGGGTGGGTGGGATGGGATGGCGTGGTGATGGAATGGGGGGTGATGAGATCGTGGTGATGGGGTGGCGGGTGATGGGGTGGCGTGGTGATGGGATGGCGTGGTGATGGGGTGGCGTGGTGATGGGATGGCGGGGGATGGGATGGCGGGTGATGGGATGGCGTGGTGATGGGGTGGCGTGGTGATGGAATGGCGGGTGATGGGATGGCGTGGGGATGGGATGGGTGGTGAGGGATGGCGTGGTGATGGGGTGGCGGGGGATGGGGGGTGGGGATGGAATGGCGTAGTATGGGGTGGCGGGGGATGGGGTGGCGGATGATGGGGTGGCGGGTGATGGGATGGCGTGGTGATGGTATGGCGCGATGATGGAATGGCGTGGGGATGGATGGCGGGGGATGGGATGACGGTGATGGGATGGCGGGGGATGGGATGGCGGGGGATGGGGTGGCCCGGGATGGATTGGGGGGGATGGATGGCGCGGTGATGGAATGGCGGGGATGGTATGGCGTGGGATGGGATGACGTGGTATGGGGTGGCGGTGATGGATGGCGTGGTGATGTGATGGGTGGTGATGGGATGGCTGGGGATGGAATGGCGTGGTGATGGTTTGGGGCGGTGATGGAAAGGGGTGGGGATGGTTTGGGGTAGGGGGATGGGATGGGGGGCGGGGGATGGGGTGGCGTGGTGATGGGGGTGGCGGGGGATGGGGGGCGGGGGATGGGATGGGGGGTGATGGGATGGCGGGGATGGGATGGCGTGGGATGGGGTGGCGGTGATGGGGTGGCGTGGGATGGGGTGGCGGGGGGTGGGGTGGCGGGTGATGGAAGGCGTGGTGGGGTGAGGGGGTGGGGCGGGTGTGGGGTGGCGTGGTGATGGATGGCGTGGTGATGGGGTGGCGTGGTGATGGAAAGGCGTGGGTGGATTGGGAAAGGCGGGGGATGGGGTGGCGGTGATGGGGTGGCGTGGTGATGGGATGGCGTGGTGATGGGATGGCGGGTGATGGGATGGCGGGGGTGGAAAGGCGGGGGGGGATGGGATGGCGTGGTGATGGGATGGCGTGGTGATGGGATGGCGGGTGATGGAAGGCGGTGATGGGATGGCGTGGTGATGGGATGGCGTGATGGGATGGCGTGGTGATGGGGTGGCGGGGGATGGTATGGCGCGATGATGGAATGGGGTGGTGATGGTATGGCGTGGTGATGGGATGACGGTGAGGGATGGCGGGGGATGGGATGGGGTGGTGATGGGGTGGTGGTGATGGATTGGAGTGGTATGGTATGGCGCGGTGATGGAATGGCGTGGTGATGGTATGGCGTGGTGATGGGGTGACGTGGTGATGGGATGGCGTGATGATGGGGTGGCGTGGTGATGTGATGGCGGGGATGGGATGGCGTGGTGATGGGAAAGGCGGGTGATGGTTTGGGGCGGTGATGGAATGGCGTGGTGATGGTATGGCGTATTGGGGATACGTGGTGATGGGAGGCGGGGGATGGGGTGGCGGGGGTGGGATGGCGTGGTGATGGAAGGCGGGTGATGGGGTGGCGTGGTGATGGGATGGCGGGGGATGGGGTGGCGTGGTGATGGGATTTGGGGATGGGATGGCGTGGGGATGGGAGGGTGGTGATGGAATCGGGGATGGGGTGACGGGTGATGGGATGACGTGGTGATGGGATGGCGTGGTGATGTGATGGCGTGGTGATGGGATGGCGGGGGATGGAAGGCGTGGTGATGGTATGGCGCGGGGTGGAATGGCGTGGGATGGTATGGGGAGTGATGGGATGACGTGGTGATGGGATGGCGGGGGATGGGATGGCGTGGGGATGGGATTGGTGATGGAATGGCGTGGTGATGGGATGGGTGGTGATGGGGTGGCGGTGGGATGGGATGGCGTGGTGATGGGATGGCGTGTGGGATGGCGTGGGGTGGGATGGCGTGGTGATGGAAGGCGTGGTGATGGGATGCGTGGTGATGGGGTGCGGGGGATGGGATGGCGGGTGATGGAGGGGGTGATGGGTGGCATGGGGGGGTGATGGGATGGCGGGGGATGGGAAAGGGTGGTGATGGGATGGCGTGGTGAGGGATGGCGTGATGGATGGGTGGTGATGGAAAGGCGGGTGATGGGGGGCGTGGTGATGGGATGGCGTGGTGATGGGGTGGCGTGGTGATGGGGGGCGTGGTGATGGAAAGGCTGGTGATGGATGGCGTGGTGATGGGGTGGCGTGGTGATGGATGGCGTGGTGATGGTGGCGCGTGATGGAATGGCGTGGTGATGGTATGGGGTTTATGGGGGGGGGGGGGGATGGGTGGCGTGGGATGGGGTGGCGGGGGATGGGGTGGGTGGTGGGTTGGGGGGAAAGGGGGTGGTGATGGATGGCGGGGGATGGAAAGGCGTGGTGATGGATGGCGTGGTGATGGGGTGCGTGGTGATGGATGGGTGGGATGGGATGGCGTGGTGATGGAATGGCGTGGGATGGATGCTGGTGATGGAAAGGCGTGGTGATGGATGGCGTTGATGGGATGGCGGGGATGGGATGGCGTGGGATGGGGTGGCGTGGTGATGGGATGGGGCGGTGATGGAATGGCGGGGATGGATGGCGGTGATGGGGTGGCGTGGTAAAGGGGTGGCGGGGGATGGGATGGCGTGGGGATGGGGTGGCGGTGGTGGATTGGGGGGGATGGGGGGTGATGGAAAGGGGTGGTATGGATGCGTGGATGGGGTGCGTATGGGATGGGGGGTGATGGGGTGGCGGGGAGGGGTGTGGGAGTGATTTGGGGGTGGTGGTGGGGGATGGGTGGTACGTGACTGATGGCCCGCGCCGTTGAATTTGGGGGGTGGCCGGGATGGCTGGGAAAGGGGAAGGTGGGAATGGATGGGTTGTGAGGAAAACCGTTTGGTATTTGGGAGCGGGGATTGGGAAAGCCGATGGGGAAAGCGGGTGTTGGAATCTGATGGGAGGGGTGGTGAAGGGAAGCCTGGAAAGGGAAAAAGCTGGGTTTGAAGGGGTATGGCGTGGGTTTTAAAAATTTGGGAATGGCAATGTGGGGGAAAAGGCCCTTTTTGGGAAAAAAAGGGGGGCCCTTATAATGGCGTTTGGGGATGTATGCAAAAAGGGGGAATGGGGGGTGGTAGATGGCGGGGAAAATTTCCCCCCGGGTTAGGAAGGCCCTTTTGGGGAAATTTGGGAAAAAAAAGGTGGGAGGGGGGTGGGTTTATTTATTTTTTGGAAAAAGGGTGAAATTTGGATTGGAGGTGAGTAGGCGCTTAAAGGAAGGGGTGTGGGTGGTAT